>NC_056450.1:8911416-8961416 GCF_018296145.1 Oncorhynchus tshawytscha | reverse complement strand
GAGAGAGAGAGAGAGACAGGGAGGAGGGAAATGTAGAGAGAGAGAGAGAGAGAGACAGGGAGGAGGGAAATGTAGAGAGAGAGAGAGAGAGACAGGGAGGAGGGAAATGTAGAGAGAGAGAGAGACAGGGAGGAGGGAAATGTAGAGAGAGAGAGAGAGACAGGGAGGAGGGAAATGTAGAGAGAGAGAGAGACAGGGAGGAGGGAAATGTAGAGAGAGAGAGAGACAGGGAGGAGGGAAATGTAGAGAGAGAGAGAGACAGGGAGGAGGGAAATGTAGAGAGAGAGAGAGACAGGGAGGAGGGAAATGTAGAGAGAGAGAGAGACAGGGAGGAGGGAAATGTAGAGAGAGAGAGACAGGGAGAGAGACAGGGAGAGACAGGGAGAGAGACAGGGAGGAGGGAAATGTAGAGAGAGAGAGAGACAGGGAGGAGGGAAATGTAGAGAGAGAGAGAGAGAGACAGGGAGGAGGGAAATGTAGAGAGAGAGAGAGAGAGACAGGGAGGAGGGAAATGTAGAGAGAGAGAGAGAGACAGGGAGGAGGGAAATGTAGAGAGAGAGAGAGAGAGACAGGGAGGAGGGAAATGTAGAGAGAGAGAGAGAGAGACAGGGAGGAGGGAAATGTAGAGAGAGAGAGAGAGAGAGACAGGGAGGAGGGAAATGTAGAGAGAGAGAGAGAGGGGAGGAGGGAAATGTAGAGAGAGAGAGGGAGAGACAGGGAGGAGGGGAATGTAGAGAGAGGGAGAGACAGGGAGGAGGGGAATGTAGAGAGAGGGAGAGACAGGGAGGGGAATGTAGAGAGAGGGAGAGACAGGGAGGAGGGGAATGTAGAGAGAGGGAGAGACAGGGAGGAGGGGAATGTAGAGAGAGGGAGAGACAGGGAGGAGGGAATGTAGAGAGAGGGAGAGACAGGGAGGAGGGGAATGTAGAGAGAGGGAGAGACAGGGAGGAGGGGAATGTAGAGAGAGGGAGAGACAGGGAGGAGGGGAATGTAGAGAGAGGGAGAGACAGGGAGGAGGGGAATGTAGAGAGAGGGAGAGACAGGGAGGAGGGGAATGTAGAGAGAGGGAGAGACAGGGAGGAGGGAATGTAGAGAGAGGGAGAGACAGGGAGGAGGGGAATGTAGAGAGAGGGAGAGACAGGGAGGAGGGGAATGTAGAGAGAGGAGAGAGAGAGACAGGGAGGAGGGGAATGTAGAGAGAGAGAGAGAGAGACAGGGAGGAGGGGAATGTAGAGAGAGGGAGAGACAGGGAGGAGGGAAATGTAGAGAGAGGGAGAGACAGGGAGGAGGGAAATGTAGAGAGAGAGAGAGACAGGGAGGAGGGGAATGTAGAGAGAGAGAGAGACAGGGAGGAGGGAATGTAGAGAGAGGGAGAGACAGGGAGGAGGGAAATGTAGAGAGAGAGAGAGGGAGGAGGGAAATGTAGAGAGCGAGAGAGAGACAGGGAGGAGGGAAATGTAGAGAGCGAGAGAGAGACAGGGAGGAGGGAAATGTAGAGAGCGAGAGAGACAGGGAGGAGGGAAATGTAGAGAGAGAGAGAGAGAGACAGGGAGGAGGGAATGTAGAGAGAGAGAGAGAGAGACAGGGAGGAGGGAAATGTAGAGAGAGAGAGAGAGACAGGGAGGAGGGAAATGTAGAGAGAGAGAGAGAGAGACAGGGAGGAGGGAAATGTAGAGAGAGAGAGAGAGAGACAGGGAGGAGGGAAATGTAGAGAGAGAGAGAGAGACAGGGAGGAGGGAAATGTAGAGAGAGAGAGACAGGGAGGAGGGAAATGTAGAGAGAGAGAGACAGGGAGGAGGGAAATGTAGAGAGAGAGAGAGAGAGAGACAGGGAGGACGGGGAATATAGAGAGAGAGAGAGAGACAGGGAGGAGGGAAATGTAGAGAGAGAGAGAGACAGGGAGGACGGGAATATATATAGAGAGAGAGAGACAGGGAGGAGGGAAATGTAGAGAGAGAGAGAGACAGAGGGGAATGTAGAGAGAGAGAGAGACAGAGAGGGAATGTAGAGAGAGAGAGAGACAGAGAGGGGAATGTAGAGAGAGAGAGACAGGGAGGGGGAAATGTAGAGAGAGAGAGAGACAGGAGGGAAATGTAGAGAGAGAGAGACAGGAGGGAAATGTAGAGAGAGAGAGACAGGAGGGAAATGTAGAGAGAGAGAGAGACAGGAGAGAAATGTAGAGAGAGAGAGACAGGGAGAAGAGAAATGTAGAGAGAGAGAGAGACAGGGAGAAGGGAAATGTAGAGAGAGAGAGAGACAGGGAGAAGGGAAATGTAGAGAGGGAGAGAGACAGGGAGAAGGGAAATGTAGAGAGAGAGAGAGACAGGGAGAAGGGAAATGTAGAGAGAGAGAGAGACAGGGAGAAGGGAAATGTAGAGAGAGAGAGAGACAGGGAGAAGGGAAATGTAGAGAGAGAGAGAGACAGGGAGAAGGGAAATGTAGAGAGAGAGAGAGACAGGGAGGAGGGAAATGGAGAGAGAGAGAGAGACAGGGAGGAGGGAAATGGAGAGAGAGAGAGAGAGAGAGAGAGACAGGGAGGAGGGGAATGTAGAGAGAGAGAGACAGGGAGGGGGAAATGTAGAGAGAGAGACAGGGAGGAGGGAAATGTAGAGAGAGAGAGACAGGAGGGAAATGTAGAGAGAGAGAGAGACAGGAGGGAAATGTAGAGAGAGAGAGAGACAGGAGGGAAATGTAGAGAGAGAGAGACAGGGAGAAGGGAAATGGAGAGAGAGAGAGAGAGAGAGACAGGGAGGAGGGGAATGTAGAGAGAGAGAGACAGGGAGGGGGAAATGTAGAGAGAGAGACAGGGAGGAGGGAAATGTAGAGAGAGAGAGAGACAGGGAGAAGGGAAATGTAGAGAGAGAGAGAGACAGGGAGAAGGGAAATGTAGAGAGAGAGAGAGACAGGGAGAAGGGAAATGTAGAGAGAGAGAGAGACAGGGAGGGGGAAATGTAGAGAGAGAGACAGGGAGAAGGGAAATGTAGAGAGAGAGAGAGAGACAGGGAGGAGGGAAATGGAGAGAGAGAGAGAGAGACAGGGAGGAGGGAAATGGAGAGAGAGAGAGAGAGACAGGGAGGAGGGAAATGGAGAGAGAGAGAGAGAGACAGGGAGGAGGGAAATGGAGAGAGAGAGAGACAGGGAGGAGGGAAATGGAGAGAGAGAGAGAGAGAGAGAGAGAGAGAACAGATGCATACAACCTTGAGGGAAACTGGGCATGATCAGATTTTCAGAAGGTAACTTGTATTCAAAGTCAGCATAATTGCCCCACCAAGTGGCCATTAAGGGAACACAAAATGGTGCAGGGAGATACAGAACAGGAGATTTTAAAAAAAACACACACTATGAAAATTGTCACCATTTGTTTGCCTTGACTAATTATGAGACAGCATGACGATGGCCTTGAATAAATGAATGCATCTACAGTTTTGAGGCAGGAGAACCTAAGGTTTCCATTAGGGTTAATTGGTTAATTAGCTCTTAGATGTGTCATTGGAGTCATTATTATTATTAGTGTCTATTTTCAGAGGCTTGTCCTCAACCATTCATTCAACACATTATAAGGCATGTCGGTGTAATACATTAACACAGGAATACTCCCAACCCGCCGCTCCTTATGGAGAACACTACGTAAATAGGGTAACATCATTTCGACCTGTCTTTGGCTTATAAACGTGTAACAGGTGTGACTGAGTGGAATTTTTCCAGAGTCGTGCCTATATCAGTCCTGGTAAATCCACACAGGGCTAGCTAATCCAGTCTGTAACCCAAAACTGCTAGTCCCAGATCAGATAAGAAGATCCGAAAGTAAAATCCTTAGAAATCCTTAGATTTGTCCCTTAACTCAGCTAGGTCTACGTCATCAAAATCTGTCATAACCATACACTTGGTGTGTGTCTGAAATGGCACCCTATTCCCTATATAGTGCACTACTTCTGACCAGGCCCTTGCTTTTTCTTTTTTCACACAGAGTCTTCACGATAACCATAGAAACATAATGAATAAAAGAACAGTCATTCTGTTTCTACGTTGACAAATTGACAACCCATTTCACCCTAGTACCTGTGCATTTACTGTTTCGAGAACAAGACAAAAGATATGTTCGCAAATTGCCAGTGCGGAGAGTGAGGATTTATGCCACTTGGAAAAGGAAAACCCACGAAAATAGCCCTTAGAAGACTTTCCCACCCTGAACTCAAAGAACTCCGATTCTTGATTTGACTGACTTCAGCCACTTACCGGCCATTATGAGGGAAGACACACAGTCCTCCCTGCCTTGTATGGCTGCCTTGATGAGGGCAGTGAAGCCTCTGATGTCCCTCACCTCCAGGTCTACCTTAGGGTAGTAGTTCAGGATGAAGTTGAGGATGGATATGTAGCCTGGGGGGGGTTATTAGGAACGTTGTTGTTACAGTACAACCACATAGAAAATAAACTCCAGAACACCGGGGATCTTGATACTCCACAGATTTACTTGATCTTGTATGTTATTATACACTTTTAACAAACATTTCCAGTACAACCAACATTTATGCTTCAGCAGAATGCACTGCGACAACGGTAAAGTGATTTATTTTCCAGATACATCCCTGATTGCAGTACTTTTGACCACCCAATCATAGGCCATGTTAGAGGTTGAAATGATATGATATAATCATGCCACCTCTTGCTCACCCAAGCTAGCCATCATAAGATTGCGGTGCTTACCGGCCTGGGCAGCGATCATCACTGCCGTGCTGCCTTCGTTGTCCTGGTGGTTGATGTCTATCAGTGGACACGTGTGTAGACCGTAGACGATGTCCACGTAGCCTCTGGAGACAGCCAACATCAGGCCATTCTGACATGGGGACAAAGCAGAAACAAAGACATGTGGTCATTAACTAGGTGTATGCTTTCATGCACCAGCAACCGGCATACTTTTGCTCTTCCTCCTTGTGGGACCGCTTACATTAAAACCAACACTCGAGTAACTGACTTAGTGTCAGCTAACCCTCTCAGGGACCGGTCCACATCATGCCAGAGACCCAAGGACCAAAGGTTGAGAAACTCTGCTCTAATTTACAATATCTGGGGCCAATATGGTTTCGATGATAGTGGTGGGTAGTGCGAGGACCACCAGAGAGAAGTATTAAACTTCACTATTACACTCCTTATGTTACTATTGATCGTGTGGGCAAGTAAGGTGTGTGTGTGTGTGTGTGTGTTTCTGTTTGTTTGTGCATCCTTACCCTGCCGTTGATGTCCAGCTCCATGACTTCTTCCTTAGTAACCCCCCTCTCCAGGACCCTCTGTAGGGTTTGCGCCTCGTTCCTGTTACAGGCCTCGTACAGTGTAGAGGTGGTGCCTCCTCCACCCCGCCTCATCTCATAGTCTGGCATGATGGAGTCCTCAGACACCAAGCTGGCCGTTTCAGACTCATTCTGAGAGAGTTCCGAGTCCTCGGAGGGGCCGGCGCCCAGCTGCGGGTCATTTAGTGCATGAGCCATCGCTAGAACTCCAGGAGCCCCAAGACGAGGGGATCACACCCAATCAAGAGGCCTCCTCGGCCCCCAGAAGGATGGGATCAGAACCTGTGGAGGTGGAAAGGACCCTGCCTCTGCCCTGCTGATAATGACCGCATCCTGGAGGATCTCTGGAGGAATGGACAGACAAACAATATGACTGTCTGGAGGGACACACACACACACACACACACACACACACACACACACACACACACACACACACACACACACACACACACACACACACACACACACACACACACACACACACACACACACACACACACACACACACACACACACACACACACACACACACACACACACACACACACACACACACACACACACACACACACACACACACACACACACACACACACACACACACACACACACACACACACACACACACACACACACACACACACACACACACACACACACACACACACACACACACACACACACACACACACACACACACACACACACACACACACACACACACACACACACACACACACACACACACACACACACACACACACACACACACACACACACACACACACACACACACACACACACACACACACACACACACACACACACACACACACACACACACACACACACACACACACACACACACACACACACACACACACACACACACACACACACACACACACACACACACACACACACACACACACACACACACACACACACACACACACACACACACACACACACACACACACACACACACACACACACACACACACACACACACACACACACACACACACACACACACACACACACACACACACACACACACACACACACACACACACACACACACACACACACACACACACACACACACACACACACACACACACACACACACACACACACACACACACACACACACACACACACACACACACACACACACACACACACACACACACACACACACACACACACACACACACACACACACACACACACACACACACACACACACACACACACACACACACACACACACACACACACACACACACACACACACACACACACACACACACACACACACACACACACACACACACACACACACACACACACACACACACACCTCTAATTCAGTTACACATTGTGAAACGACTGGCTCACTCAATTATGTGATGAAGCAAAAGTCCTGTTCGTACCCTATTATAGTACGCTTGTCTTCCCTCTCCCCAACATATCATCTGTTTTGGATCAGAGTGTTGTTCAACTGCTCATACAGCATCTCTCAAACCTCTCTGATTCACAGTACAACAACTCAAATAAACCATCTAGCTGGCGTCTGCAGGCATATATTGTAGAAGAATAGCCATTAAGGCTGTATTTACCTTACAATCAATGACCAATGTGACAACAAAACATTTTCTAATCATTAGCCTACATACTGTAGTTGGTTGACCCGTCCATATCTTTCAATCAATCTTGATCCGTTAAATAGCTTGCTCCCTATCATCCTTTTAAGGTTCTCATTGACCTGAGACAGCACAGTCGTAACTCCTACGTTTTCCATTGACAGCATGGTGTGAGTGTATGGACAGGTCCATTGATTGGTCTAAGTCCATGTGAGGTTCTAAAGTGGATGAGCCTCAACTCACCCCCTACCTGAAGTGAGCCTTAATGCCCGATTCATCTGAATTGCGTTTGTTCAGATATTTTCTTTTTCACATTGTCCTTCTCAGCACGGTTCCATCAACTATGGGGGATACGTATCCAGGCCAGTACAGCTCGACTAGGGCTGGCTCGCTTAGTTCCTATGGTGTGAATCAGGCTGAGGAGAACCTGAGGAGGACCTAGCCCCACCACGCCAGGTGTGACTGACAGGAGGTGATGTAATCTGAGCCATTACGGCAGTTTTACGGCAGATTATTTTTAAATGTGTATTTATACATTTCAATTTGTTCTATTTGTCTTTGTTACTTCTTTTTGATAGTCATGAGTCGTATTTTTGTATATATTTGTATATTTATATAGTTGTAAATGTTATGATTATTTATTTGTGTTGTTCCAAATATCTGAATAAGAATGACAGTTAGCGCAGAATAGTGCATCTTTTTGTTTGTTGTGGGGCCCCCCCTTGTTTGTTGTGGGGTTCGTCCAGGGAGCCATACAAGCTAGAACCGCCATTGAGAAGATAATGTTTGGTAACTGGCTTGAGGCCTAGATATCAGGACACCCTACTGGGAGACTTGGTGCTTGATGATTGATCTTGTACTGAGATCAGTGGACATAGATATCAGATCTAGTTCCGTTTAAGTAAATCCTTGGGGGTTTTAACTTCTTCAGGATCGGTGAGTCCCCTGACGTTGAGCTAACGTAGGCTAATGCAATTAGCATGAGGTTGTAAGTAACACGAAAATTTCCCAGGACATAGACATATCTGATATTGGCAGAAAACTTAAATTATTGTTAATCTACCTGCACTGTCCAATTTACAGTAGCTATCACAGTGAAAGAATACCATGTTATTGTTTGAGGAGAGTGCATAGTTTTGAACATGAAAAGTTATTTATATACCAATTAGGCACATTTGGGCAGTCTTGATACAAATTTTGAACATAAATGCAATTGTTCATTTGATCAGTCTAAAACTTTACACATACACTGCTGACATCTAGTGGCCAAAATCTAAATTGCAGATGGGCTGGAATAACACGATGGCCTATCTCTTGCATTTCAAAGATGATGGTACAAAAAAATACAAAAGATTGTTTTGTTTTTTCCTTTGTATTATCTTTTACCAGATCTATTGTGTAATATTCTCCTACATTCCTTCCACATTTTCACAAACTGCAAAGTGTTTCCTTTCAAATGGTACCAAGAATATGCATATCCTTGCTTCAGGGCCTGAGTTACAGGCAGCTAGATTTGGTTATGTCATTTTAGGCGAAATTTGAAAAAATTGTCAGATCCTTAAGAGGTTTTAAGACCATCGCTGAGCACACATTTGCTATAAGTCTGTTCTGTAAGCTACTCTCTCTTTTCCTTTCCCCTGAACACCAGATGTATTTTGTTGTTTCCTACCCCGCAGCGGTTGGCTTTTAACAATATACATGGTCTTAGTCTACTCATTAGTCTAAAAGCTTCCTTTCAGTAGGATCTAGTTAAAACACAGAGGGGAGCACTCTACCTCTTCTAATCCCACAAGCCTTTGCTTTCATTCCTCTGCTGTTCTGTCGTTCCTCTCAGAAGAATGAAGATCAGTATCGCTACAAGCCCCCCTCCTCTCTCTCTCTCTTTCTCTCTCTCTCTCCAAAAACTTCCACTGAAAAATATGATTTGATTAAGTTATCTGTTCTGTTGTTTATCTGAACAACAAACTGTGGAAGGAGAAAATAGGTTATAAAGGTAACAACAATCCACAACCAGTGTTGCCTCTGATAAACTTCCTAACAAACAGACTAGTGGGACCATGACCTTTGACATAGTTATAAACCAACCCACATCCACGACACGTCCATGTCTCACCATAAAAAGTCTCTATCCAATAGGGTATTCTCCTCTTGTTCCTCTGTTTACTCCCTCTCTCTCTCTTCCTGGGTCAACACTGCATTAGCATCCCCTCTTCCTCCTCTGTTCCTCTCTTCTTCTGGGATCTTGGAGGAGTCCCAGTGACATCAGACTCGTGCTTCTCCAGTTATAGACCCCTCTAACCTCCTCCTTCCCTCCTCACACGGTGTGCCTCGCTCTGCTTGGCTTGGCCACTTAGCCTAGGCTGTCCGATGGATCACCACCACCATGCAATCCTCCTTCCAGGTCTTTACATAGACACTGAATGCTAAGTCAGGCAACAGGCAGCCTGAAGCTGCTGGTCTAATTTAGTCAGGAGGCAGCATGCTCTCAGCTCTCATCCCGATTACAGGAGATTTACAGGAGGATTAGAAGGCAAGGAACAACAGCAGGAGGAGCAGCTCTCCTGACAGGCTAGCAAGGAGCAGAGCAGGAGGGACTGCTCTCTTTCTCTTTCTCCCTGTTTTTTTACCCTTATGTTGCGTATCTCTTTTCCTGGTCTGCTCTCTTTCTCTGTCTTTGAAAGTTATTCTCCATCTCCCTCTCCCCCTCTCTTTGTCTCTCCTCTTTCTCCCTCTCTCCCTCCTATTCTTCTCCATTTCGTTGTCATTCTCCATCTTTCTCCTTCTGTCAGCGTTAGCCTCTCTAATGGTCTAATCCATTTGAAGGGACAACAAACTAACCCTGCTGTTACTGCGAACCAGGGGCCTAGTCAGTTAATTGTTCCAAAAATGGCATGCAAAGGACACACATTCCACGTGTGCGCACACACACACACACACACACACACATGCACATATAGAGGGAGGGAGGAGCACACACACACACACACACACACACATATAGAGGGAGGGAGGAGCACACACACACACACACACACATATAGAGGGAGGGAGGAGCACACACACACACACACACACACATATAGAGGGAGGGAGGAGCACACACACACACACACACAGAGGGAGGGAGGAGCACACACACACACACACACACATAGAGGGAGGGAGGAGCACACACACACACACACAGAGGGAGGGAGGAGCACACACACACACACATAGAGGGGGAGGGAGGAGCACACACACACACACATAGAGGGAGGGAGGAGCACACACACACACACACACACACAGAGGGAGGAGCACATACCCACATTCACACACACACAGAGGGAGGGAGGAGCACACACACACATAGAGGAGGGAGGAGCACACACACAGAGAGGGAGGAGCACATACCCACATTCACACACAACATAATTGTTCACAGAAAAGAAAAGGGTAACATGGACGATAGGTTACAATCAATTGAAATGATACACAGAAGATGCTTAGAACTGTGTTTTCAGTCCCAATAGTATGCAATTTGTCGTCAGGGTGTGCACCAGCCTAGCAAAGAGCTTACTGACTAAGTAAGTCTGCCCCTTACTGGCTGTTTGCAGAAGCACAATAGAGCTCCAATACAGTTCAAAATGAATCAAATCTAATCAAATGTCATTGGTCGCATACACATGTTTAGCCGATGTTATTAAGGGTGTAGTGAAATGCTTGTGTTCCTAGCTCCAACAGTGCAGTAATATCTAACAATACACAACAATGCACACAAATCTAAAAGTAAAAGAATGGAATTAAGAAATATAGAACAATTAGGGCGAGCAATGTCAGAGTCCGGAGTATCAAAAATTGAGGGCCAGGCCCAGCCAATCAGAATTCGTTTTTCCCCAGGATGTGGAGGTCCCTGGGTTGGCGTGGTTACACGTGGTCTGCGGTTATGACGACCGCAGACCACGTAGGAGGCAGCTTAAGGTAGAGAAATTAACATTCAGTTACCTGGCAACAGCGCTGGTAGACTTTCCTGCTGTCAACATACCAATCGCACGCTCCCTCAAAACTTGAGACATCTGTGGCATTGTGTTGTGTGACAAAACTGCACATTTTTAAAGTAGCCTTTTATTGTCCCCAGCCTAAGATGCACCTGTGTAATTAGCATGCTGTTTAATCAGCTTCTCTATATGCCACACCTGTCAGGGGGATGGATTATCTTGGCAAAGTAGAAATGCTCACTAACTGGGATATAAACACGTTTGTGCACAAAATATGAGCGAAATAAACTTTTGTGCCATGCAACATTTCTGGGATTTAAAAAATTGTCATCTCATGAAACATGGGATCAACACTTTACATGCTGTGTTTATATTTTTGTTCAGTATATATATATATGTGATGGGATGTATAGACATTATGGACAGTATGTGGACAGAATATATAGTATATCTGAAGAATAGATAGGATAGAATAGTATATGTACAGAAATAGTTGAATCGGATGGCATTGACTACAATACAGCATATACATATATAATGGGTAAAACAGAATGTAAACAGTACTCAAGTGACCAGTTAGTTATGTGCCAGTGCCAGTGTTTCAAAGCATCCATGTCTTAGAAGCACTAAAATAGCCCTGAGTGTACAGTTTAAGGGTACCGTTGAGCTGAGCCTTTTAAAACAAGCCTAAGGCAAGGACATTATCCACATCCAAAGGTACCTGTGCTCTCTGAGCTCTCTGCCCCTCCTCTCACTGACAACACTAATGCAAGAACACCCACATTTATATAACTATGCCTATCATAGCGAGCTCTTGTGAAAACCCCTGTAGCCATACACATAAAACAAACGTCAAAAATCTGTCAGATATCGTCGATTGAAGCACCTGCCTGGCATTAAGAGTTCGTTAGACAACAGACTGCTGTTGCTGGAAACACTAAGGGCTTCCAAACTCTGTCAATCCTATCAAATGTCCCTAGGCCCATTGAAGACGTCTCATAGCTTATCAAAAGCTGCCTTAGGCGTTTCTGTCAGATCAACTTTGCAGTACCAGTGAAATGAACTTTCAAGACAACAAAATGCTGTAATATTCACTAAACTAAAAGCTCCATAGAACAAGAAGTGGTAGGCATTTATACAGTAGGAGGTGTGTTGGAATACTAGGCTGCAACATCTCAGCCAGTCATTCGAGGCACAAAGAGATTCAGAGAGATTCACATGATGCCACATGATCACACGGTTAGTACTCTGGATTTTGTACCGAGTGATCAGAGTTCAAATCTTGGTAGGACCTGGCTGGTGTGACTGACAAGAAGAGAAATATCATTTACATTTTTAGTCATTTAGCAGACGCTCTTATCGAGAGTGACGTTCAGTAGCAATTAGGGTTTAGTGCCACGTTAACAGAATTTCCAACTAGTCGGCTCGGGGAATCCAACCAGTGACCTTTCTGTAACTGGCTCAACACTCAAAACCGTTAATCCAACCAGTGACCTTTCTGTAACTGGCTCAAAACACTTTATGAGTTATGAGTCAAATGAATTTTGACCAGGGCCTGAATAGGGAAGTGCACCATATAAAGAACGAGGCGCCATTTCGTGCAAACCCAGAGAAGAGAAGGAATGACTGTTGAAGAGACGACTAGCTCAGTCTGTGGGAACACAGACCCATGTCATGAAAAACAACATGCCTTTCTCCACCTCTTAGAAGGCGAGGTTGAATCACAAAAGATGAGACTGCAACTCCACCCAGTACCAGACAGGGGCAGCAGAGCATAGTCCACATGCGCCAACCATGTAGTCTATGGCCGCAACAGTTGGTTACAGCTCATGTCCACCAGAGGCATCAAACTCTTTGGAGTTACGGAGGAAGTCATTCATTGTCAATGGAGCAGTCCGCAACGCTACGTTGGGGGTGCCACACTAGGCTGCGGTACGTTCTGTGTACCGCATGGATTTAATATTTTCAACCCGCGTGTGGCTTTAGCGTACGGTGGTACAAACGGAAGTACACACACAGACTCCAACTAGCTAGTTGCAAAGCGATGTACGTGTGTGGCAAGTATGGAAAATGTGGGCTAGACATCTGGCAAATCAAAATGCATATGCATCTGGCGGACATTGGGTATGAGTGTGTTACGTTTTCACAGTGGAAACTAACTGAAAGATTGGAGATTTTACTTGTTGTCCTATGAAGAAGATTAAATCCAGTTGAACATGTGAATTCAATTTATATTTTTTCAATGGATGACATTTTTATAAACATCTTCCAAACCAGACATTTCCTGATGTTCCCTTCCATGCTGATTCACTTGTCTGGATGCAAATTCTTTCCAGAGTCCTAATGAATATTGAGGTTACAAAATGGGGAAGTGCCTCAGTGTGTGAGAGTGACAGAGTGAGTGTGTAAGTTGATTTCAGGTTCTATGGTGTACTGAATCCAGCAATCTGAGTTCACATTTTGTACTTGCCTGTCTTTTGACCTTGATGAAGTAATGAGCCCAAACTCACAGAGTAGGAGGGAGACCAGCCTGGTCTCATAGACCTCGCCATCACGGTTGACAACTCCCCAGTGCAAAGAACCTTGGCGTGACCATGGACAACACCCTGTCGTTCTCTGCAAACATCAAAGCAGTGACTCGCTCCTGCAGGTTCATGCTCTACATGCTTTGCCTCACACAGGAAGAATCCTAATCCAGGCACTTGTCCTCTTCCATCTGTACTACTGCAACTCACTGTTGGCTGGGCTCCCCGCTTGTGCCATCAAACCCCTGCAACTTATCCAGCCCGCTGCAACCCGCCTGGTTTTCAACCTTCCTAAGTTCTCCCATGTCACCCCACTCCTCCACACACTCCACTGGCTTCCAGTTCGAAGCTCGCATCCACTACAAGACCATATCTGCTTACCTACGGAGCAGCAAGAGGAACTGCCCCTCCCTACCTTCAAGCTATGCTCAAACCCTACACCTCAGCCCGAGCACTCTGTTCTGCCACCTCTGGTCTCTTGGCCCTCCCACCCCTACGGGAGGGCAGCTCCCACTCAGCCCAGTCCAAGTTCTTCTCTGTCCTGGCATCCCAATGGTGGAATTAGCATCTCCATGAAGCCAGAGTCCCTGCCCATCTTCCGAAAGCATCTGAAACCCTACCTCTTCAAAAGTCTTAATTAAATAATACTCCTCCTCACCTCGACACCCTCCCCCCCCAAAAAAACCACCAAAACAAATTGAACCAGCACTTGACCCACCCCCCTAGCTCTGACTCTACTGATAGCTACGTTATTGCCTGTGATATGGTGTTGTCTCACCTAGCTATCTTAAGATAATGCACCAACTGTAAGTGGCTCTGGATAAGAGACTCTGCCTAATGACTCAAATATAAATGTGTAGACTAGACGTACCATAGTAAATGTAAATACGGAACATTTTGTATCTTATGTTACGTTTGGTATGGTTATATAAGACAGAAGGTTACTTAAGTCAAAATCGAAATAGGGTGGTTGGGTTCGCATACAATGCAAACGTCTAGCAACCAAAAGACTGGCCGTTTGAATCTCATAGAGAACAAGTTTAGCTAATTAGCAACTTTGCAGCTACTTACTACTTTTTAGTTACTTTGCAACTACTTAGCATGTTCGATAACCATTCCCTTAACCCTGACCTTAACCAACTAGCTAAAGTTAGCAACAACAAATTGGAATTCGTTAACATATCATACACTTAGCAAATTCATAACATATCGTACGAATTGCAATTTGTAACATACTATGCAAATTGTAATTTGTAACATATCATACGAAATGAATGATGGACATCCTCAAATTAATACATACTATAAGAAATGTACCATATCATGCTAATTGGTGTGTCTCGGATTAACTTTTACTATGGTACGTTTACCCCTGATTCCAGGTTGGTGAGATAGAGAGGGAGGGGTCTGGGGATAGAAAGAGGGGGCCTGGGATGGGAGAACTAAGTTTAGCCACAGTACTGGTTCTAAAGACAGCTGTGTGCATGGCTAATATTAGACTGTTGGCAGTTTCCAGCACCGATCTTAACTCTGCTAGACTCCTCTCTTGCAGGGATCTGCTAGATTATTCTCAGCTATGTGCCTGGTTGACAGCCTCTTCCTCCTCGCCCATTCCTCCCCTCGTCACCCACGTCTCTCCTCTCTCCTCCACCCCACCTTCATAATTCCTCCTCTCGTTCTGAAGAGCAAAGCCCAAAGTTCTATCGCTCTACAGCATCACCAGTGAAGAATGAGTCTGTTAGAGAAATCAGCCCCATATTTGTCCATGCCAAGTAGGCTCTGGCAGTGGAAGGGCGAGGAACTAGTGTTTGGAGTTCTCGGAATGTGTGTGTGTGTGTGTGTGTGAGTTTGGAGTTCTGCAAGGAATAACGTGTGACTTCCTGACTCCAGGCTAGATGAGAAGAGGGAAGAATCAGTGGTGTGACATACATTTGGATAGCCTTAAAGTTATTAGGATGTGTGTGTTCGTGTGTGTGTGTGTACCTGAAGCGCTATAGTATTAGTATCTGAACACCGACTGGCACAGGAGGCGATAGGGATAAATGAGACACAGAATTGGATAGACTGTTTAGGCACTCTTACCCAGCAGGCCTTAATGAGGAATGTTATTTCTCTTGTTTTTTGTTGTAGGTTTTAAACATGTAGGTCAAACATTTAGGCAATGATGTCATAATGCATCTGTATTGTGCATTTATAGATTTTTTATTTGGTTTTCATGTTTCCCCCACAGCTTCCCCTGCTGGGATCTCTTGATTGGGCCAATACTGACGGATTATTTATAATTATGACCACCTGTGTGTGGTATCGTTTTTTGTGACATTGATTGCCATTGCCATGGCACGGTGAAGAAGGGCTTATACCCAATGTTCGTAGGACAATAAAAATGTACCTTTACATTTATTCACCGGAGTGCTGTCCTATTTATGTGCTGTGGATTATATATACGAGGATTCAGCACTCAACCTAAACGTATATAAGGTGGAGTCTAGCACCTTGTTTATCTTTTCACAGGAGGTGTCTACCAGGCTGATGGTGTGGTCAGTGACACTTTGCTTCTCGAAAGTCCAATATCTTAAAAACCTGAGTGCTGACACGCAAAACATTTTGGACTAATGATTTCCCCTTTAACCTAACACCTAGCAACCTCATCAAGTTGACCGGACCTCTTGGTGTGATGGATAACATGTTTGCTTGACAGCCGCTGGCTCTGGGTTCGAGTCTCTCAACATAGGGGTCAGAAGTGGACTGGTGCCCGTGAGTCAGAGTACTTGAATCAACAGTCTATTCACAAATAAGTAATAGTTTTGCCCCCCCCACCCCCACTGACACTCATCTGTATGCACAGTGGAGAACATGACCGGTGGGTGAAGCGTAGGAATAGAAAAAATACAACAAACAACCGTATAAAAATGATGAATCTTGAGGTTCTAAACACTGTATCTATTTAGCGGATCAAACCGCAGATAAATGACATGGAATAATTCAAGATAATAAACTTTCACTAGCGAACTGAATCAATGTAACTTAACATGAAACTGGGCTGTAAATTAATGCCCGAGCTTGGAAAAAAAACGGCAATGATTAAATACACAACTTTACAAGGGAATGACTATATAGACAATAAGACACACATTAACCCTTGTGTGGCGTTCATGTTTTTGTTATTCACCCAATGTTTGCGGGTCTGATGGACCTACAACATTATTGGGTTTGTAAAACAATACAGCCATAACAATTGACATACAAATACTTCATTCTTAATACTTAGATGTTGACTTACAGTTTGGACACACCTACTCATTTCAGATTTGTACTTTTTTTTTTTTTTTTGGTACTATTTTCTACATTATAGAATAATAGTGAAGACATCAAAACTATGAAATAATACATATGGAATCATGTAGTACACAGAAAAGTGTTCAACAAATAAAAATACAAGTTACATTTCAGATTCTTCAAAATAGCCACCCTTTGCCTTGATGATAGCTTTGCACACTCTTGGCATTCTCTCAACCAGCTTCGTGAGGTAGTCACCTGGAATGCAATTTAATTAACAGGTGTGCCAAAACAAATTAAAAGTTAATTTGTGGAATGTCTTTCCTTCTTAATGCATTTGAGCCAATCAGATGTATTGTGACAAGGTAGGGTGGTATATAGAAGACAGCCCTATTTTGTAAAAGACCAAGTCCATATTATGGCAAGAACAGCTCAAATAAGCAAAGAGAAACGACAATCCATCATTACTTTAAGACATGCAGATCAGTCAATCAGGAAAATGTCCTTGCATGGGCCAAGAAACAGGAGCAATAGACATTAGACCGGTGAAAATCTGTCCAAATGGGAGATTTTAGGTTCCAACTGCTGTGTCTTTGTGAGACGCAGAGTAGGTGAACGGATGATCTCCGCATGTGTGGTTCCCACTGTGAAGCATGGAGAAGGAGGTGTGATGGTGAGGGGGTGCTTTGCTGGTGACTCTGTCAGTGATTTATTTAGAATTCAAGGCACACTTACTGTAACTAGTATGGCTACCACAGCATTCTGCAGCGATATGCCATTCCATCTGATTTGCGTTTAGTGGCACTATCATTTGTTTTTCAACAGGACAATGACCCAACACACCTCCAGGCTGTGTAAGGGCTATTTGACCAAGAATGAGAGTGATGAAGTGCTGCATCAGATGACCTGGCCTCCACAATCACCCGACCTCAACCCAATTGAGATGATTTGGGATGAATTGCACCGCAGAGTGAAGGAAAAGCAGCCAACAAGTGCTCAGCATATGTGGGAACTCCTTCAAGACTGTTGGAAAAGCATTCCAGGTGAAGCTGGTTGAGAGAATGCCAAGAGTGTGCAAAGCTGCCATCAAGGCAAAGGGTGGCTACTTTGAAGAATATAAAATGTATTTGAATTTGTTTCACATAGTTTTGATGTCTTCACTATTATTCTAGAAAATAGTAAAAATAAAGTAAAACCAAACTTTTGACCGGTACTGCATATATATTTTTTAAGCCACATAGTGATACTATGTGTCAGTGGTGCCTCCTGTCAATGATTTTAGAGGGCGGGGTAATGATGACTTAAAGGGTTTCACTGTCCAGATCCATCTAACACGTGTAATATATTCAGACACAACGCATCCCTGAGTACCTCCGGAGGTGGTCAGAAAAACTGATCTCAATCAGATCACAAAATGCATATTTAAATCATGTACACCTGTCTAAAAATGTGGGCACACTCAAAAAGTGGACAAGATCAAGACAAACGACATGTCGGCACCTAGGATATAAACAGGGCTTTTGTGGATACAGGCCATCGTCCCAACAAGCGATGACAACAACCAGATGCATGTGCAGGCAGAGGCGCCATGCCCATAGGGGGAACAGGGGCCAGATTTTTCAAATAACATTATTCATTTATTTTCTCTGTAATACTACTAGCCACTTGATAATGTTATGAAGTTCCCAACCTCATAACTGTCTACCAAGACGCTATCCTCATATATTTGGTGCCCCCTCAGATGTTTGAGGGGCATGACGCCCCTGTGTGCAGGACTAGAGGAATGTGTACTAATGCTCTGTGGCACATGGACAAGAGCTTGTTGTTGTTGCATTGTCCAGAAGGAACCTGCAAGTAAGCATTTTGTTGGACGGTGTGTTCCGTGTGTATCCTGCACATACGACTAATAAAACTTGAAACTAGGCCGTTTCCATCACACCCGGTGGGTCTCAATCTACCGTAAATACACCATCACCAAGCACTTATCAGGCCAATCTCTCACTGCAGAATAGCAACAACGCTAGGCTACTGCTTCTCCCTGCCTGTGAATCACTTATCTGAGAACACATCTGGGGTTGACTAAGTACTTGAGTGTGTGTGTGTGTGTGTGTGTGTGTGTGTGCGCGTGCGTGCGTGCGTGCGCATGCGCGCGTGTGTGCATGCAGTCTGCAGAGTGAGTCCACTGTTACTGTATAATCAGTGACTGCGTAATCTAAATGGAGGCATCCTGCACTGAGGGGCAGTGTGCTGCAGTCCTTATTTGGGCCTGTCCTGACCCTTTACAGTTCACCCAAACCATGTGTCACACCCTCAGACAAGGGGAGAGATAAAGAGAGAGAGAGAGGGCCATAGGGACGAAGAGAGTTAGACTGTCAGGAGCAGTAGAGAAACTGAGAGAAGAGAGGGAGGGGAGAGAGCTCGAGGAAACGAGGGATTGAAGTAGTTAGGGGAAGTGGGGGACTCTAGGAAGTGGGGTGGAGGAAGGCAATGATGAGAGGGGAGAGACAGACGGAAAGAGGGAAGATAGGTTTGGGGATGGGGAGGTGATCATGGACAGCCAATGACAACAAGGCAGGAGAATGTTGAGGTAAAAGAAGAAAAGAGAAGAAGAAAAAGGGAAGAGAAGGTAAAAAGAGAATGCCCCAGGGCAGCACATCTCAGCGTGGACCTAACAGTACACTCCCTGTCCACTGAATTAGCCAGAGGACGAAGGGGGAAAGAGAGATTTTCTGGACAGAATAAAAGAGAGGGGGATCCGGTGGTCAGAGAAAAAGAGAGAGGGATCTACTGAACAGAGGAAAAAGCCACTTGGGAGAGGAAAAGAGGAAGGGATCCATTTGGCAAAGGAAAAGGGAGAGAGTGAAGGATCTACTGAATAGAGGGGGGAAAAAGGGAAGGATGGTATTTTCATCCAGAGGGAACCCTGTATAGAGAGGACTAGGTGACCTGAAGAAGAGACACTGTGAGCCACCACCTGTGTGTGTGTATGTGTGTTTGTGTGTGTGAGGACAGGACTGCGCTCATCCCAGCAAGCCTGGGCACACTCTTAGTCCCAGGCAGCGTGTGTGTTTTGTGCGTGTGTGAGTGTTCCAGCCAGGCACGCTCCAGACAACAACATGTTCTCCTATTCAAAATGTAACTGTTTATGTGTATGCGAGATCCTCTGACTCACGCTCAGTGTGTGTAGGTGCGTGTGTGGTGTGTGTGTCTGAGTGAGTGTGTTTATTGTGTGTGTGTGTGTGTGTGTGTGTGTGTGTGTGTGTGTGTCTGAGTGAGTGTGTTTATTGTGTGTGTGTGTGTGTGTGCGCGTGTGTGTGTGTGTGTGTGTGTGAGTTCCTGTGGCTCAGACCAGGCCAGGACGAGACAAGGCAGCGGCTCTAAACTCTGGCACCGTGCTTTGTAGGAGGAGAGGTGAAGGAGGGAACAGACAGAGAGAAGGAACAGTGGAGAGGAGGGGGAGAGAAACAGGGAGAGGAGGAGTGACAGACTGTGGAGGAAAGGAGGAGGAGGAAAAACCGTGGTGCACTGAGGAAAGGAAGAACGGCAACAATAAACAGAGGGAGGACTTACAGGAGGAGAGAGTGAGAACGGAAGAAGGAGAGAGAGCAAAGTAGAAAAGGAGAGGTTTTTGAGGGAAGAATGAAGGCGCTTCAGAAGAACCAGGGGCGGACAGACCAGATGCTGGGTGCTATGGCTGACATGCTGACTTCCTTGGCATTGCCCAATCAACAGTGGGTGAGTGACATATCAAGTTTTGGTTGGTGGCAGTGTTGTTAATTGGTGTTGTTTTATTGGGTTGCGATATTCTCTTCACATTCTAGAGTCCTAGAGATAAGCTAGAATAGAAATGGATTGTAAGTCCAGAAACGTGTGTTGTAGTCCAGAAACGTGTGTTGTAGGCCAGTGCAATTATAACAGGTTATTTCTTTCTTATGGTTTTGGAAATCTCTGTTGTAGATTAAAATGACCAAATAGGTCATACAAGTTCATCAAAGACAGTAAAGTTAATGACCTATGTCATTCACTATAAGACGTAAATAAACAAAGTCAAAGTCAAAGATGGCTGTGCCCATTGCCTGAAAAATATGGACTTAGTTTAGCCACTTTTCAGCATATTACAAATCTTTGATGTACTTGTTACAGTGTATACAAGAACCGGAGCACATGACTTCATTTACCAAGCAAATAAAATCACTTCACAGATCATCACACCAAATACAAGCCTATCAGGAACATGAAACCCCTGTTCATATGTGTGAATGGAGACAATAGTGCAGACTTTATTTTTAGCAATACTAGCGTCTTTGAAGTGTCCAGAGTTTCCAGTACTCTAATGGCATGACCCTTAACCCTCGTCTGTTATAGAGATTAGGTCAGACAACATCAGATGGACTGTTTACAATGCAAACACATTCCACAGATGAGATTGTGTGTGTGTGTATATGTGTGTATGTGCGCACGCACGTACGCACGTGTGTGCGCATATTGGCATGACCCTCATCTGTTAAAGACAATAGGTCAGACACTCCTCAGATGGACTGTTAACAAACATGTTCCACAGATGAGAGAGTGTGTGTGTGAATGTGAGTGTGTGAGTGTGTGTGTGTGTGTGTGTGTGTGTGTGTGTGTGTGTGTGTGTGTGTGTGTGTGTGTGTGTGTGTGTGTGTGTGTGTGTAACCCATTATAATCCGATCAGTCATTGACATCAATAACATTCTCAACAGGAACACCAAGCTACATTTGGACTTTAACACATTTTTTGATAGCTTGACTCTTAAGGATAACTCTTGCTTAAGGCAAGTCACACAAACAGACGGGCAATAAGGACAGAAAGGGACAGAGAAAGACACAGAGAGGGAGGTAGTGATAAAGAAAGAGTGGGAGAGAGACTTCAAGAGTGAGAGACAGGGAGAGAAAGAGTGATAGAGAGACAGGAAGACTAACAGAGATAGACAGAGTAATAGGTAGAGAGAGCAAGTAGGATACGTGAGTGTGTGTGTGTGTGTGTGCCTGGTTGTCTCTCTTCAGTGGTTGGGAGGAATCTTGGATGTGTCTCAGCCACAGGAATTGGAGTAGTACTGATTAAGACATCTCCCCTTAAACAAACTCATGAGATTCTAACTAAGGCTTCCCTCTCTCTCTCTCTGTCTCTCTCTCTTACCCTCACTGCCTCTCTGTCTCACCCTCCCTTCCACCCTCTCTCGCTCCTTCTCTCTCCCCCTCCCTCTTTCCCTCCTTCTCTCTCCCCCTTTATATTTCTCTCTCCCACTCTACCTCCCTCCCCCTCTCTCCCCTCTCTCTCTCATGACTGTTTTATAAACACACAACTGCTGTAGGCCTTTACATGGAAGCCAGTCAGATGCTAAATGAAATCAAAACGGTGTGTTACAGTGCAGTATCAGACACGATATGTCATGTGTCAATGTGCAGCGGTTAGGACGGAGTCAGGCGCAGGACACAGAACTGAGTAAAATACGTACTTTACTCAACATTTCCACGAAGAGAAAACACACCATCTCACAGAAGTCTTGAACACTAAACAAAGAACAAACATGCACAAAACCATGTGGGAACTAGAGGGTTAAATAGGGAATAAATGATAACGTAATGGGAATCAGGTGTGTACAATCAAGACAAAACAAATGGAAAAAGAAACGGTGGCAGCTAGAAATCCGGTGACGACGACCGTCGAATGCCGCCCGAACAAAGAGAGGCAGTACCCCCCCCTGACGCGCGGCTCCTGTAGCGCGCCGACACCGGCCTCGGGGACGACCTAGAGGACGAGGTGCAGGGCGATCCGGGTAGAGACGGTGAAATTCCTGCAGTAAGGAAGGGTCCAGGATGTCCTCCACCGGCACCCAGCATCTCTCCTCCGGACCGTACCCCTCCCACTCCACGAGGTACAGAAGGCCCCTCGCCCGATGCCTTCAGTCCATGATGGCTCGTACAGTATACGCCGGGACCCCCTCGATGTCCAGAGGGGGCGGAGGAACCTCCCGCACCTCAGACTGCTGGAGAGGACCAGCCACCACCGGTCTGAGGAGAGACACATGGAATGAGGGGTTAATACAGTAATCAGGGGGAAGCTGTAACCTATAACATACCTCGTCTCCTCAGGACTTTAAATGGCCCCACAAATCGCGGACCCAGCTTCGGCAGGGCAGGCGAAGGGGCAGGTTTCGGGTTGAGAGCCAGACCCGATCCCCCGGTGCATTACACCGGGTCCTCACTGCAGTGGAGGTCGGCGCTCGCCTTCTGTCGCCTGATGGCCCGTTGCAGGTGCACATGGGCAGCGTTCCATGTTTCCTCCGAGCGCCGAAACCATTCATCCACCGCAGGTGCCTCAATCTGGCTCTGATGCCACAGTGCCAGGACTGGCTGATATGCTAGTACACACTGGAAAGGGAGACAGGGTAGTGGAGGAGTGGCGGAGGGAGTTTTGGGCCATCTCTGCCCAGGGGATGAAAGCCACCCACTCCCCCGGCCGGTCCTGGCAATAGGATCGCAGAGCCCATTACTCTGGGGGTGAAACCCTGAGGTCAGGCTGACCGGGACCCCCAGAAGTTCCATGAACGCCCTCCAGACCCTCGATGTGAACTGGGGACCCCGATCAGACACTGAGGTCAGGCTGACCGAGACCCCCAGATGTTCCATGAATGGCCTCCAGACCCTTGATGTGAACTGGGGACCCCGATCAGTCACTATATCCTCAGGCACTCCGTAGTGCCAGAAGACGTGTGTAAACAGGGCCTCCACAGTCTGTAGGGCCGTAGGGAGACCGGGCAAAGGAAGGAAAAGGCAGGACTTAGAAAACTGATCCACAACGACCAGAATCGTGGTGTTTCCTTGTGACAGAGAAAGATTAATCACGAAATCCACCTATAGGTGTGACCACGGCCGTTGTGGAACGGGTAGGGGTTGTAATTTACCTCTGGGCAGGTGCCTAGGGGCCTTGCACTGGGCAAACACAGAGCAGGAGGAAATGTAAATCGTCACATCCTTAGCTAAAGTGGAACACCAGTACTTCCCACTAAGACTGCGCACTGTCCGACCGATACCAGGACGACCAGAGGAGACGTGTGGGCCCAACAGATCAATCGATCACGGACATCAGACGGAACGTACAGACGCCCAACTGGACACTGGGTGGGAGTGGGCTCCGCACGTAACGCCCGCTCAATGTCCGCGTCAACCTCCCACACCACCGGTGCCACCAGGCACGAAGCCGGAAGCATGGGAGTGGGATCCGTGGACCGCTCCTCTGTGTCATACATCCGGGACAATGCGTCTGCCTTAGCATTCTGGGAACCTGATCTGTAGGATAGGGTGAAAACAAAAACGTGGCCTACCTTGCCTGGCAAGGGTTCATTCTCCTCGCCGCCCAGATGTACTCCATATTGCGGTGGTCAGTCCAAATGAGAAAAGGGTGTTTAGCCTCCTCAAGCCAATGGCTCCACGTCTTCAGAGCCCTGAAAACAGCCAACAGCTCCCGGTCCCCCACATCATAGTTTCGCTCCGCCAGGCTGAGCTTCTTCGAAAATAAAGCATAGGGGCGGAGCTTTGGTGGCGTACCCGAACGCTGAGACAGCACAGCTCCTATCCCAGCCTCAGACACGTCCACCTCTACTATGAATGCCAAGGAGGGATCAGGATGAGCCAACACGGGAGCCGAGGTAAACAGAGCCTTCAGGTGACCAAAAGCCCTGCCCGCCCCAGCTGACCACTGCAATCGCACCAGTCCCCCCTTCAGCAAGGAGGTAATGGGAGATGCTACCTGACCAAAGCCCCGGATAAACCTCGGGTAGTAGTTGGCAAACCCTAAGAACCGCTGCACATCCTTTACCGTGGTTGGAGTCGGCCAATTACTCATGGCTGAAATGCGATCATTCTCCATCTCCACCCCTGACGTGGACAGGCGGTACCCTAGGAAGGAGAAGGACTGTTGGAAGGACAGACATTTCTCAGCCTTGACGTACAGGTCATGCTCCAACAGTCGACCAAGCACCTTACGTACCAGGGACACATGCTCAGAACTGAGTAAAAGATGTACTTTACTCGAAAAGAAACAACAACATTTCCACGAAGGGAAAACACACCATCTCACAGAAGTCTTGAACACGAAACAAAGAACAAACACGCACAAAACCATGTGGGAACTAGAGGGTTAAATAGGGAATAAATTATAACGTAATGGGAACCAGGTGTGTACAATCAAGACAAAACAAATGGAAAAAGAAACATAGATCGGTGGCAGCTAGAAAGCCGGTGGCGACGACCGCCGAACGCCGCCCAAACAAGGAGAGGCACCAACTTCGGCGGAAGTCGTGACACGATAAATAAAAATAGAAGATTCAAAGCTCAGAAGCTCATTAGAAGTTAGAAGTTCCCAGCATTGAGAATCAACTAACCCAGCTAACAATTCTAGGGAGAGAGAACGTTTTTGTAATGTTACCCATAATGTTCTCCTGTTTGAGTGTCCAGTTAGTTAGGGGAACGTTCTATCTATGCTAGCGAAATCCTTAGAACCTTTTTTGCTTGTTTTGTTGTTAGTGTTAGCAGAACATTCCCTTAATGTCAAGCGGAACTTATCTAGAAAGTGGCTAGAATGTTCTCAGAATATACAATATTACTGTTCTAGATGCGTTTTATGGGACGTTGCAAGAAATCAAATCAAATCTTATTCGTCACATGCTTCGTAAACAGTGAAATGCGTTCTTATGTGCACTTCCCAACAATGCAGAGAAATAAAATAGAGAAATAATAGAAAAATAATAACACGTAATAATAAAAGTAATACGAAATACTTCATGAGCAATAATAACTTGGCTATATACATGGGGTACCAGTACCAAGTTTATACTGTATGGGCCCGATCCCTATTTAAGAATTTAAGCCCTTCTTACACATGCCTTTATATGCACTTCTCAGTATTCGGCATTCAGATGTACCCTTTTCAGTCGCATAACGCGCTCTGCAGGTGTGGCTACTTCGCGCGCTCTGAATAAGTGTAATTCAGTACATTTATCTTAACCCATCCCTTTAAATATGGTGTACCTTTAATTTGAAGTTTGTTGACAGACTCAATAGATTACATGGAGAGAACGGGGTCTGAATATAGGGATCAATGACAGAAAGCCATCTACGCATATTCGTTTCCGTTTCAGCACCAACTGGTAGATTGAAAAAGAATCCGATTTTTGGGGTTAGAAAAGTAAGAATGAATAAAATATATAAAAAACAGTTTAGAGAGGCTTTACACACGAAATATTGATGAATACAAAATACACTGGTTTGATTCATCCTGAAAGTTGTCATATTCAAGTTAAATTCATAAGATATTGGAAGGTGGAAAAAAAAGTGTACAATAGGGGTTGAACAATAGTCCTATAAATCTACTAATTCTCACTAACCATGGAACTGTATGACAACGGTCCAGTCGTCGTGAACCGTGCTCCAGGCTCCAGGTTTAACCTGCTACGTGCGGTCTGAGTTCCATAATGATAGGCTACATGTCCCAAATTATTACACAACCTTAACCTAATGTGATCCACTATTGCTAGCAACCCGCAGGAACAATTTACATGGTTGTGACAGAGGAAAGAAAGATCAACGGAATGGAATGACGCTAAAATAAATCTATGTCGGCATTACTGACGTGGATCTGGATAGTGGCTAATATTTAACATGATACAAATTGTACAATGAAACGTAGATAAACCCAGGCATATAATCAAAACATTATTAAACGCATGCATCAACTCGTCAGGGTCAGCCCTACTGAAGCCAATAACTTGGGTCTCCAAATTTCATCCACGCAGATTATGAGAATGATATCCTTTTTTACTGTGGAAGGAAAAATCATCTTCAACAATTGCTACGTGTATTTACAATCCCCTTCTCCAAATGGATTACTCATTTACCTAGCTCTTATAAATGTATAAATTACAGTTGCTGGAGAATGCTGTTAATTCTCTTTGGGAAAAAAATGAAATTGATGGGTTTTTGAAAAGTTGAAACTCATTTACTGCATTTCTATACAAGCAGAAATGACCCCAGCCTTGGCTGCTGTAGGTTCATTCACCTCAGTCGATCTACAAGCACACAGCCTATTAGTATACAGTTTAATGTTATATTAGAAATGATTCACACTGACATGTAGCATCAGCGACTGTTCAGTCAGTTTTAATGACGAATTGCATGAAGTCATCGGCTCTTCACATAGACCTCATTTTCTCAAAATGAAAATAGCGTTCACATTTGTATTCCTAGGCAGTCCTACTCAAGACCCACACAAACAGACATCAATGGAGCACACAGATGATCATATCACATTCACATTCATTGTTAGAATATTACTCACCATTCTGTATGAATATCAGTGATGTTTCGGTAAAAAAAGAAGAAGGGGGTAATGGGTAAACTAAACCCCCAGATAAGATGAACAACCACCGATATAAGATATGATATTTTTTAGAAATGTGTTGTTTCCATTTTGATTCCATTTCAATGTCAGACTATAAGGAAAGATAGGCCATGTGGAGATGTTCATATTGAAACATATCTTATTAAGTTGATTGATAAGAATAGTACAGATTTTCTCAGAGGACCCCACATGGGGCCTCGACCCAAAGTTTGGTAACTAACCCCTCTCGCTGCTTGCTTCCCACTCTCTCTCCCTGTCTCCTCTGCTTCCTCCTGCATGCATTGCAGCCTACCTCCGTCTCACCACTGAGCACCACATCTCCGTGTGTCTCAGTAGCCTACTCTCTGTAAACGCAACGTTATTATGAGCCTATTTTGTTTGCTCTGGCTGAGGTAGGCTCCATTTAACGTTAGCTTCTTACTTCCTCCTTCTAGCTGGCTAAGTAATACTAGCCAAAGCTCAATGTTACTGCAATAGAAGTCTCTGCTGGCAGCTAGCCACCTGATGGACTGATATTAATAGTATAAGCAACTATTTGCCAGCTGTGCACTCATTCTCAGAGAGTATGTTTTTGTTTGATTGGGGATGTCTGTAAACACATCAGGAGCGGTGCGATGGTCTTAAAATTGTCTCGCAAACACACTATCAGCAACGTCTCTAGTTTCCCACTTGATTTGACTTCGAGCTGATATAGAGGTTCTAGATGGCAGGGAGCTTGTTGCCATGCCAAGCAGTTGCCATACCAAGCAGTGGTGAAGCCAGTAAAGATGCTCTCAATGCTCTAGCATTTAGCTCAGTGTGGATGTTGCCTGTAATTCATGGCTTCTGGTTGGGATATGTACGTACAGTCACTGTGGTGACGACGTTGTCGATGAACTTATGGAGGGGTGGCAGGTAGCCTAGTGGTTAGAGCGTTGGACCAGTAACCAAAATGTTGCTGAATTGAATCCCCGAGCTGACAAGGTAAAGATCTGTTGTTCTGCCACTGAGCAAGGCAGTTAACCCACTGTTCACCGGGCACTAAAGACATGGGTGTCGATTAAGGCAGCCCCCCACACCGCTCTGATTCAGTGGGGTTGGGTTAAATGCGGAAGACATATTTCAGTTGAAGGCATTCAGTTGTACAACTAACTAGGTATCCCCCTTTCCCTATTAATAAAGCCGGTGACTGATGTGGTAAACTCCTCAATGCCATCGGATGAATCCTGGAATGTATTCCAGTCTGTGCTAGCGAAACAGTCCTGTAGCTTAGCATCCTCTTCATCGGACCACTTCCGTATTGATCGCATCACTGGTACTTCCTGTGTGACAGGTGACATACTGGTAGAAATGAGGTAAGATGGATTTCAGTTTCCCTTCATTAAATCACCGGCCATATACAGCTCGTTGAGTGCGGTCTTTGTGCCAGCATCAGTTTGTGGTGGTAAATAGACATCTATGAAAAATATAGATGAAAACTCTTGGTAAATACTGTGGTCTACAGATTATCAGGTATTCTAACTCAGGCGAGCAGAACCTCGAGACTTCCTTAATATTAGAGATCGAGCACCAGCTGTTGTTGTCACGCCCTGATCTGTTTCACCTGTTCCTGTGATTGTCTCCACCCCCTCCAGGTGTTGCTTATTTCCCCCAGTGTATTTATCCCTGTGTTTCCTATCTCTCTTTGCCAGTTCATCTTGTATGTTTAGTCAAGTCAACCAGCGTGTTTTTTCCCGCACTCCTTTTTCTAGTCTTCCCGGTTTTGACCTTTGCCTGTTTCTGGATTCTTTACCCGCCTGCCTGACCATCCTGCCTGCCGTTACCACGAGCCTGTCTGCCACTCTGTACCTCCTGGACTCTAATCTGGTTTTGACCTTTTTGCCTGTCCACAACCATTCTCTTGCAAACCCCTTTGGATTATTAAACATTGTAAGACTCCAACCATCTTCCTCCTGTGTCTGCATCTGGGTCTCGCCTTGTGCCTTGATAGTTGTTAACAAAGAGACACACCTTGAGCTTCTCCGAGGTTGCGGATCGATCCTGCCGACGTATAGAAAAAAACAGCTAGGAAACCTGCTATTTACTCACCGATGTAGTTTTGTCAGGATGCTCGCTTTCGGGTTTGGGATCTGGTCCGGGGTCAGCAGTATGTCCTGCGCCACCGACTCGTTGGAGTAGAAATCTTCATCCACATCGAGGTTGATGATCGCTGTTCTGATGTCCAGAAGATCTTTTCGGTCATAGGAAACGATGGTGGGAACAGATCAGCGCAAAAAAAAAAAAACACACAAAAGTAGCCAACTTGGTCAGGAGTGCATAAAAAATGACAGCTTTCCATCGCATTGCCATTCTAGTGTTTTCGTTGGAAGAACATTCATGTGTCCAGTTTTCTGAGGGTTAGGACAATATTCCACCAACGTCACATTGAACATACACAGAACACGGTTGCCATGTTGTCAGAATGTAAGATATTAAGGTTCTAGACACGTTTCATGGGAACGTAGCGAGAACATTCCTGTGTCCAGTTTTCTGAGAATATTGTCTGTTGGCAAGTGATACCCACACCGTGTACTTTTAACATACAGTGTCTTCAACTTAAATATTTAACACACATGATTATATTGTTCATGTTCATTTATACAGTAATTATTATTCAATATTTTTGAAATAAGTCAGTTAAGAACAAATTCTTATTTACAATGACGGCCTACCACGGCCAAACCCAGACGAAGCTGTGCCAATTGTGCGTCACCCTACGGGACCAATCACAGCCAGATGTGATTTAGCCTGGATTCGAAACAGGTTCTGTAGTGACGCCTCCTGCACTGAGATGCTGCACCTTAGACTTCTGCACCACTCAGGAGCATGTACTCCACTAGGATTTGAACTCACAACCTTCTGGTTCTACAGCAGTCAGATCTTCCTGCTACGCCACCATGTATCTGTCAGTTATCAGTGAATTTGAATATTCTCTCATCATTGATTTTCTTGACTGAATTCAACAGTTTAAGGTCTTTCTTTATAGTTGTTTAATGTTGGTGGGGCATATTAACCTGTTTTAATTGTACTCCTGAATCACTATGATCAAGAACAGTTTTTTAAAGTGTACTTTTAACAGAGCTGAGATTTACTTCAAAGGCAATTCACCCTATTGATTACACATATGAAGTAGTTTCAGATCTACATAAGTGCCTACGGAGGAGGGGTTAGGCTTTCTTCTGGCCAGGGCCTAACTATACTGGCCCAATAAGCACATGCCCTAGAGATATCTCTTATTGGGACTGTGGTTAGGGTGTTCATCATTGATGCTGGTGCTCTGAGTCCAAGATGTGCAAGGGCACTATTCTCAGATTCTCAGCAATACGTGTTAATGTCATTACTTGGCAACAGATACAACTGTATTGTTTGCATTTTAATTGCATTTTAATGTAGTACTACAATGAACGATAGGCCATGTGGCGATGTTCATATTGAAACACATCATCTTTTTTAAAGTTCCTAACTTGTTCGATTTTTGTCCGATTTCCTCATTGAAAGATGGGAATCGGTAGTAAGGATTCTAGATAGCTGAGAATCTTTTTGAAATCCACACCACATATTGCCATGTGGAAAAAACGTGTCTCTGGTAAGGAATCGCATCAGGTCTCGTGCATTTCTGTCCTTTAACATTCCTAATTTGTTGTGGAAACATGGCCCTGGCGGTAGTGTTGCTTCTGATGTAAATCTACCCAGAACATGGTTGCCATATTCTCAGAATATCAGAAATGTGTCTATTTACAGTAGCATGTCTGAACTGCCTCACATTTGCCATTTAAGCAATGATTATGCCAGTTATACCAAACCAATACACAACACAGAGTTTCAACTCCACGCCTAGTGAAGACATCAAAACTATCAAATAACACATATGGAATCATGTAGTAACCAAAAAAACGAATCAAAATATATTTTATATTTGAGGATGTAAGGTGTGCATACTGGTGGCAGAGAAGTCAGGCGCAGGAGCAAAAACTGTGTTACAACGGCACAGTTTAATAATAAAAATCACCGCAAACAAAGCAATCAAATACAATGGGTACAAAACCCGTCGTACACCAGACATAACGTGCACAAGCACTTACAATAAACAATTCCGGACAAGGACATGGGGGGAACAGAGGGTTAAATACACAACATGTAATGATGGTATTGAAACCAGGTGTGTGGGAAGACAAGACAAAACAAATGGAAAATGAAAAGTGGATCAATGATGGCTAGAAGACCGGCGACACCGACTGTCGAAACGCTGCCCGAACAAGGAGAGGAACCAACTTCGGCGGAAGTCGTGACAGAGGACAACAACCTCTACCTCAATGTGAGCAAGACAAAGGACCTGATCGTGGACTGTAGGAGAAGGGGGGCTGAACACGCCCCCCCGTTAACATCGAGGGGACTGAAGTGGAGCGGGTCGAGAGTTTCATGTTCCTTGGTGTCCACATCACCAACAAACTATCGTGATCCAAACACAACAAGACAGTTGTGAAGAGGGCACGACAACACGTTTTCCCACTCAGGAGACTGAAAAGATTTGGCATGGGTCGCCAGATCCTTAAAAAGTTCTACAGCTGCACCATCGAGAGCATCCTGACCGGTTGCATCACCGCCTGGTACGGCAACTGCTCGGCATCTGACCTTAAGGCGCTACAGAGAGAAGTGCGTAAATATTTTCTTAACTCCATTTCTTGAACTGCATTGTTGGTTAAGGGCTTGTAAGTAAGCATTTCACGGTAAGGTCTACACCTGTTGTATTCGACGCATGTGACAAATAACATTTGATTTGGATGGATTATTCTCCCAACCCGTAGAACACTTGGACACATGAATGTCCTAGCAACGTTCTCATTGAATGTTTCTAAGAACATTAATAATGTAATTCTGAGAACACATGCAATTAAATACATGTGTTTAGAGAACATGGCAACCGTGTTCTGCGTATGTCTGGTGGGACGTTGATGGGATTTTCTCCTAACCCGCAGAAACCCGGACACATGAATGTTCTTGCAACGTTCCTATGATACTTGTCTAGCTCAGTGGTTCCCAAACTTTCATCGTCCCGTACCCTTTCAAACATTTAACCTCCATCTGTGTACCCCCTCTAGCACCATGGTCAGCGTACTTTAACATTTTATTTTCTGCCATCATTGTAAGCCTGCCATACACACACTATACGATACATGTATTAAACATAAGAATGAGTGTGAGTTTTTGTCACAACACAGCTCGTGGCAAGTGACAAAGAGCTCTTATAGGACCAGGGCACATATAATAATACAATAATAATCAACAATTTTGCTCCTTTATTTAACCATCTTACATATAAAACCTTATTTGTTCATCGAAAATTGTGAATAACTCACCACAGGTCAACGAGAAGGGTGAGCTTGAAAGGATGCTGTCACGCTCGTCAAAATGACAGGACCAAGGTGCAGCGTGGTGAGCGTACATTTTCCTTTATTTTGCAATGTCGCCAACAAAACAATAAACAACAAAACAAACATGAAGCTCCGTAAGGCGATACATGCATTAAGGAAGACAACTACCCACAACTTCCCAAGGCAGGAAACTCTGAGCTCAGCCCAGTCCAGAAATCTGGCAGTGGCTTTCACTGAACCGCTTGTTGCAATGTCGATGAGTCTCTCTTGTTAAAGATATCAGTAAGTGGACTGGAGGCAGGGCATGAAAGGGATAACAAATCCAGTTGTTTGTGTCATCTGTTTCGGGAAAGTACCTGCGTAATTGCGCTCCCAACTCACTCAGGTGCTTCGCTTTATCACATTTGACATAGTCCGTAAGCTTGAGTTCATTTGCACACAAAGAATCGTAAAATGATGGAAAGACCTGTGTGTTGTCCTTGTTAATGCAGACCGAGAAGAGCTCCAACTTCTTATAATCGCAGCCTCAATTTTGTCCAGCACATTGAATATAGTTGCAGAGAGTCCCTGTAATCCTAGATTCAGATCATTTAGGTGAGAAAAAACATCATCCAGACAGGCCAGTCGTGTGAGAAACTCTTCATCATGCAAGCGGTCAGACAAGTGAAAATTATGATCAGTAAAGAAAACTTTAAGCTCGTTTCTCAATAAATAAAAAAATGTGTCAATACTTTGCCCCTTGATAACCAGCGCACTTCTGTATGTTGTAAAAGCGTTACATGGTTGCTGCCCATATCATTGCATAGTGCAGAAAATACACGAGAGTTCAGGGGCCTTGCTTTAACAAAGTTAACCCTTTTAACTGTCATGTCGAAGACGTCTTTCAAGTTGACAGGCATTCCCTTGGCCGCAAGAGCCTCTCGGTGGATGCTGCAGTGTACCCAAGTGGCGTCGGGAGCAACTGTTTGCACGCGTGTTACCACTCCACTAGGTCTCCCTGTCATGGCTTTTGCGCCATCAGTACAGATACCAACACATCTTGACCACCAAGTCTATTTGACGTCATAAAGCTGTCCAGTACTTTAAAATGATCCTCTCCTGTTGTCCTGGTTTCCAATGGTTTGCAGAAGAGGATGTCTTCCTTAATCACGGGATCATTCCTATGAAAACAGTAGTAAATGACCTAATGAGACTCTCAAGAGAACGTTCTCTAAAGTACTGGGAACGTTTATTGTTAGCTGGGAAGGAATGGGATTTATTGATGGTTTCAACTTTATTTTGAAAACCAGAATCATTATCCACCTACTTAAGCCCTCAAAGACCAACTAAGATTGTTAACCGAATATCTTTAAAAGCAACTGTTTGCAGTTGACGTCACTTACTCCAATTAGCTACATTTGAACTAGATCTCTTCTTGATAAAGTAATTCCAGATGTAGTAACACGCCGAATGGAGTGGACACTTGCTAAAATAGCTTTTTTTCCAACAGTTTTATCAAGTACTGTTTTATGAGGGTGGAACTGAAGTCCTGAAATACTGTAGTCTTGCTAACAAGACAGACATTGCTAACAAGACAGACATTTAGCAGGCTGAAAAGGAATGAAAAGGAAATAGCAGCACACTGTGACTCCAATGCCATACATTTAATTACAACCAAGATTTGGACAGCAGGCTGCCTTCATCACATTGTAAGCAGAGCAGAAGGCAACAGGGACTGCAGAGACCAGTTGCTTCCTGTCTGAAAGCAAAGTGACTATCTATCTATTTAGATGAATTATTTCCTCCCCTGGAGGTAGTAATAAAAACTAGAACATCAGTGATTATGATCTCTCTCTCTCTCTCTCTCTCTCTCTCTCTCTCTCTCTCTCTCTCTCTCTCTCTCTCTCTCTCTCTCTCTCTCTTGCCTCTATTTCTTGTTCCATTCTCTCGGGTGTAGTGACTGACTGATTATGATCTCTCTCTCTTTTCCTCTCTTTTTCTCCTTCTCTGTCTCTCACCCCCTCGCTCTCTACCCCTCGTCCCTCTCTCTTCCCTCTCTCTCCTCCTCCTCTCTCTCTGAAGAGGAGTGATAATTCCCTGCTTCCCTCTCCATTATTGACCAATCCACTTTGCCGGGAACAATAAGAATGACCCTTAGCCTCCTGGCTTAGAAAATACTTCCCCCAGGTTCAAGGTTTGAGTACTAAGGATATGTGTTTTAATGGTACAGTCGTACCATTGTTGATCATCAAGTGATAAACTTTTCTTGGAAAGAGCATTACAGTTCAGGATGGAATGCAGAGGATATGTGACTTCATGTTTTCTCTTATAATTATTTTCCAGCCTTGTCCCAGATCGGTTTGTGCTGTTGTAGCCAACCCCTATGATGGTTGTTACATTTTGACGTGACGAGGATCATAGGAGATGGCTAGTTGTTGACTCTCCTTTAGGAGGGATCCTCCTGACCGTGTTTCTCTCTGTCCAGCCCGCAGAGAACAATGACGCAGCAACAGAGCCCCCGGTGAGCCAGGAGGAGAAGAAGGGGGCAGGAGGCCCACGACACTTGGACCCAGCTGGGCTAGAGGACTGGGAGCAGGGGTCCCCCACACAAGACCACCTGGAGAGGAGAGGAGGAAGAGACAGAGCAGGTGAGACCTGAAACATCACACCTTTCCATCCTTGTCTTGTTGAAGTGTTTCTGTAAAGAATTGTTTGGGTACCTAACTCTACTCCATTGCCACCTTTTGCCTTGACGACCTGAAACACTTCATCTGTCCATTGTCTACGACTGTCAGTCTGTATCCACACACAGCCTGTGTGTGTGTGTCCACAAACCCTCGCCTGCCAGTCTAAACAGGGCCTCACCTAACCTGTCTGGTTTGTCCCACCTGGAATATAAATATCCATGTTCCGGTCTGCTGCTTGTTCCAGTCTCCATGATGGCAGGGTTTCAGGTGTCCTTTCAGTGACATTAAATAGCAACTTGGTCGAACACTCAATCACCTCGTAAATGACACCTGGCCTGTTGACAAATACTCTAATATTCTTAGGACTTCATTTCTACCACCCACTTGTCTTGAACGCAACGTCTTGTACTACGTTCATGTGTGTTTACCCTCCATTACGTCCCTGCTTGTAGGCGTATGTGTTCAGCTGTACCTAAAATAGACACTTATCTGACCAGTCATGTGAGATAATATGAGCAGGTGTGTTATCAGATGGGAGTCACCGTAAGCTTCCTGAAGCTTGGGGGTTAGCCGGTAATGAACCACCTCCCTGTATCTGCACTGTTAGCACTGATAGGACGATATAGGACCTAATCTGACCAATGGGAGGATCAGGGCCCAGTTATCCCCGTTAATGTACCGTGTAGGAAAACTGGGATCAGTTTGTGGGCATGCTTGCGTACGTGTGAGTGTGTTTGTGTGTCAGAGTAGGGAGGCTGGCGTGTTGAGGCTCCGTGGCCAACCATTTCCAGATGGGGAAAATGGATGCAAAATGTTGAGGGAAAACCCTACTATTGGTTACAGACAGCCATTCTTGGTTGATTTAGCTCTGAAAAGGTTTGCGTGCGTTCCCATTTTCCTTGAGTGCAACCAAACAAAAGGAGCTTTGTAGCTGGATGGGGGATCGGGGGTGGGGGGTAGTGGTAGAGTAGAGTGTGTACCGTGTTACCATGTGGCTGAAACCAAATCAAACCAAACCGCTAACTGGTGTGCAGAGCAGAGCATGACGTTTGTTCGGTGTGTGTGTGCGTGCATGCGTACCGTGTGTGTGCGTGCGTGTGAGACAGACAGAGGAGGAAGCTGTCGGCAATGTTTATCTGTAATGGCCAAATGCAGCCAAGTATTATCTTAGCCCAGGCCTCCCACAGGAGAGCCAGAGTGCTGAAATGCATCGTTCATAATCCATGAATGGAGTGGTGGTCGAGCTGGGTGGTTGTTGTTCGTGCCACTCCTATGGTATTTTTCAGGTCCATTGCAAGCCTGCGTTCAAATTTGAGTGTTTGCCTGAGCCTGTCTGGAGTGGGACAGATGGGCGGGACTATATGCATTTTTGGGATTATTCCATTGGTTCCTTTGCCACAGGAAAAGATGTCAAATACTACTGCTGCTGCCATGATGGTCTGGTTGGTATGGTAGGGGTCAGTGTCATGTTTCCATCCCTTGCTGTGACTGTGGTGGGGATGGAGTGCAGGAGGAGGAAGAGAGGAAGCCCTGCTCTCATTGGCCCTGAATGTGTGTGTGTGTGTGTGTGTGTGTGCGTGTGTGTGTGTGTGTGTGTGTGTGTGTGTGTGTGTGTGTGTGTGTGTGTGTGTGTGCGTGTGCGTGCGCGTGCGTGCATGTGTGTGCGCGCTCTGGTTTTGTGGGGTTCAGACAGAGGCACAGGAGAAGCAGGAGGATAGGAGAAGAGATCACCAAGCGGGCATCTGGTAGACATTAGAAACAAGATGCCTTCTAGTGGCTTCACAGGAATCACAGGACGGGGCCAGCAGCAGCTAAACCACATGCAGACAGAGGGGAGACTCTCTCCTTCTTCTCTTCTTCTTCCCTGCTTCCTTTCATTTCACTTCCTGATCCCCGTTCGTCTCTGATCTCCTGTGCTCCGCTTCTTCCTGCCCTTTCTTCCTCTTTTTCCAAACGTTCGTCTTCCTCTCTATCCACTCCCTCTGTTGTATCTCACTTCCTCAAAGGTCTAATTCATCTCCAGTCTCTTCCCACAGGCCAGGACCCTTGGTAATATTTCCCCCCGCGTCTCAAGGGGTCACGAGAAGTAAAGTGAACCCAACTTGATCCCTAGGTCTCCCTTTCCCCTCCCCACTGCCCCCCACCCAAACATCCAGTTCCAGTGTTTGATAGTAGTAGCTGACTGATGGATGTCCTTATGTGTGGCTAGGGGCTACCCCTCTCTCCTGTTTTATGATGTTGTCTTTGTCAGGGACAAATGCTTAAACCCACAACAACAGGAAGAGGAAGTGAACCGGTAATCATGGCAAAGTGCTCAAAGTTGACCTGTAACCATGGTAAAGTGCACGCACGCACACACACACACACACACACTGCAACTCCATAACCTCAAGTCCAGCAGAACAGACATAGTGAAGACATATAGGACATATGTAACTAGTTATGTCGTTACATTAGTCTACACAACAGCATAATGGTATCGGAATTTATGTTGGAGAGTTACAGCGTGTTACTGTTCTCTTCCCAGGTTTGTCATAAACATGTCGGCTACAGAGCCATTGAATACGTACCGACTAGTATCAAGCCACATTACCATGCCACAGTACCAATAGATATTTTGTCAACGGTAGTTTGGAGGCTTTGCTGTAAGAGTGGAACAGTAAAATGCCTCTGGGCTACAAAGTACTTGAAACATCTGGGCCCTCTGTTGTCTTTCGTCTCAGTGGTCCTCTCTGCTTTAAATATGGTAGATGATAAAATACTATGGTAATAGTCTCAGCCGCCCTGCATTACATTACAGTACAGTACATTTCAACATGCCCCTGGATGGAATGTCATAATAATGACGAGTCAGAAGGGACAGAACAGGTCAAAGTAAGACAGCTAGAATAGCCCGTGGATGTAGACATAAAATGATGTCTGTTGTGCCGTGACGGTACACATCAGCAAACACCTTTTTACCTACTTTGAGAATAGTTTGTTCTTCTCTCAGTCGTCTCTCATGGCAGACTGAGCTAGCTAGCGCATGCAGTATTTGGTTCTGTGTGACGGGATTAGTCAAACGAGAGGCCACACAAGGCCATGCACGGTCACGCTTCTTCTGAGGACAAAGTGAAAGTGAAACATTCATTTGCCGTATTCCCTGACAGTACAGCGTATACACAGAAAATAGCCAAGTTGATGTTACTCATTGTGTAAGACTTCTCTATTAAGTTCCGTAACAAAACAGGCACCAGTAGCACAAATAGAATGCAAATGGGGAGTTTCTTAGGGGTTTTGGTACACTGGGGAAGAGGGGGAAATGCACCAATCACCTCACAGTCCTCAAGCAGGGTAATCTGACAGTCCAGGTCACAACAGGTGATCCCACCGATATTGTTCCTGCTTTTCTCCCCTATGAATAGTGTGTAAATAGTATTCTTGTCGTCTCTTGGTATCTCTTGGTATCAATTTTAGACATTCTACATTGAAATACATGTAGTAAAAGTGTTAAACAAATCAAAAATATAGTTTATATTTGAGATTCTTCAAAGTAGCGACCCTTTGCCTTGATGAAAACTTTACACACTCGGGCCATTCTCTCAACCAGCTTCACTTGGAATGCTTTTCCAACAGTCTTGAAGGAGTTGCCAAATATTCTGAGCACATGTTGGCTGCTTTTCCTTCACTCTGCAGTCTAACTCATCCCAAACCATTTCAATTGGGATGAGGTCAGGTGATTGTGGAGGCCAGGTCATCTGATGCAGCAGTCCATCACTCTCCTTTATGCTCAAATAGCCCTTACACAGCCTGGAGGTGTGTTGGGTCATTGTCCAGTTGAAAAACAAATGACATTCCCACTAAGCGCAAACCAGATAGGATGGCAAATCACTACAGAATGCTGTGGCAGCCATGCTGGTTAAGTGTTCCTTGAATTCTAAATAAATCACTGACAGTGTCACCAGCAAAGCACTCCCACACCATGACACCTCCTTCTCTATGCTTCACGGTTGGAACCACACATGCAAAGATCATCCGTTCACCTACTCTGCGTCTCACAAATACAGTGGGTCAAAAAAAGTATTTAGTCAGCCACCAATTGTGCAAGTTCTCCCACTTAAAAAGATGAGAGAGGCCTGTAATTTTCATCATAGGTACACTTCAACTATGAGAGACAAAATGAGAAAAAAAATCCAGAAAATCACATTGTAGGATTTTTAATGAATTTATTTGCAAATTATTGTGGAAAATAAGTATTTGGTCACCTACTCACAAGCAAGATTTCTGGCTCTCACAGACCTGTAACTTCTTATTTAAGGGGCTCCTCTGTCCTCCACTCGTTACTTGTATTAATGGCACCTGTTTGAACATGTTATCAGTATAAAAGACACCTGTCCACATCATCAAACAGTCACACTCCAAACTCCACTATGGCCAAGACCAAAGAGCTGTCAAAGGAAACAAAATTGTAGACCTGCACCAGGCTGGGAAGACTGAATCTGCAATAGGTAAGCAGCTTGGTTTGAAGAAATCAACTGTTGGAGCAATTATTAGGAAATGGAAGACATACAAGACCACTGATAATCTCCCTTGATCTGGGGCTCCACGCAAGATCTCACCCCGTGGGGTCAAAATGATCACAAGAACGGTGAGCAAAAATCCCAGAACCACACGGGGGGACCTAGTGAATGATCTGCAGAGAGCTGGGACCAAAGTAACAAAGTCTACCATCAGTAGCACACTACACTGCCAGGGACTCAAATCCTGCAGTGCCAGACGTGTCCCCCTGCTGAAGCCAGTACACGTCCAGGCCCGTCTGAAGTTTGCTAGAGAGCATTTGGATGATCCAGAAGAAGATTGGGAGAATGTCATATGGTCAGATGAAACAAAAAAATATAACTTTTTGGTAAAAACTCAACTCGTCGTGTTTGGAGGACAAAGAATGCTGAGTTGCATCCAAAGAACAACATTCCTACTGTGAAGCATGGGGGTGGTAACATCATGCTTTGGGGCTGTTTTTCTGCAAAGGGACCAGGACGACTGATCGTGTAAAGGAAAGAATGAATGGGGCCATGTATCGTGAGATTTTGAGTAAAAACCTCCTTCCATCAGCAAGGGCATTGAAGATGAAACGTGGCTGGGTCTTTCAGCATGACAATGATCCCAAACACACCGCCCGGGCAACGAAGGAGTGGCTTCGTAAGAAGCATTTCAAGGTCCTGGAGTGGCCTAGCCAGTCTCCAGACCTCAACCCCATAGAAAATCTTTGGAGGGAGTTGAAAGTCCGTGTTGCCCAGCAACAGCCCCAAAACATCACTGCTCTAGAGGAGATCTGCATGGATGCATGGGCCAAAATACCAGCAACAGTGTGTGAAAACCTTGTGAAGACTTACAGAAAACGTTTGACCTCTGTCATTGCCAACAAAGGGTATATAACAAAGTATTGAGATACACTTTTGTTATTGACCAAATACTTATTTTCCACCATAATTTGCAAATAAATGTGATTTTCTGGATTTTTTTCCCTCATTTTGTCTGTCATAGTTGAAGTGTACCTATGATGAAAATTACAGGCCTCTCTCATCTTTTTAAGTGGGAGAACTTGCACAATTGGTGGCTGACTAAATACTTTTTTGCCCCACTGTACATCACACGGCGGTTGGAACCAAAACTCTCAAATTTGGACTCATCAGACTACAGGATAGATTTCCTCCGGTCTAATGTCCATTGCTCCTGTTTCTTTCCCCAAGCAAGTCTCTTCTTCTGATTGCTGTCCTTTAGTGGTGGTTTCTTTGCAACAATTCAACCACGAAGGCCTGATTCACGCAGCCTCCTCTGAACAGCTGATGTTGAGATGTGTCTGTTACTTGAACTTCGTGAAGCATTTATTTGGGTTGCAATTTCTGAGGCTGGTAACTCTAATAAACTCTGGGTCTTCCTTTCCTGTGGTGGTCTTCATGAGAGCCAGTTTCATCATTGTCACGCCTTGTCTCTGGTGCTCGAGGGCGCCAGGTGACCCATCATTACGCACACCTGTCACCATCATTATGCTCATCAGCACTTCATTGGACTCACCTGGACTCCTTCACTTTGTTGATTGCCCCCTCTATATCTGTCTGTTACTCAGTTTGTTCCTAGTGTCAGCATTATTGTCGTTATGTTTTCCCTGTCCAGACACTGTCCTTGTTTGTTTCATGTCGGTTATTTATTCACTCCCTGTACTTGCTTCCCATCTCCCAGCTCCAGTCCTTACAATCATAGTGCTTGATGGTTTTTGCTACTTGAAGAAACTTTGAAAGTTCTTGAAATTTTCCGGATTAACTGACCTTCATGTCTTAAAGTAATGATGGACTGTCGTTTCTCTTTGCTTATTTGAGCTGTTCTTGCCATACTATGAACTTGGTCTTTTACCAAATAGGGCCATCTTCTGAATACCACCCCTACCTTGTCACAACACAACTGATTGGCTCAAACGCATTATAAGGCTGCCTATAAGACTACAAATAGGCCTAGGTCTAATATTTACAACCTGTGCTTCACACTTCATGTGGGACCAACGTTATGCTGAACGTTTGAACAGTGTTAAACTAGTGCTGACTCCTTCATTGAGATGTCATAGTTCCGATTTAAGCCCTTGCTACATTCCTCAGACTCACACACAGCTGGGATGAATGTGCACTACACAGCCAAGCTACACATACACACAGAGAGGGAGTGTTCACTCTGTTCCATCAAACTGCGCAATCCACTGTCTCGTCAGCCCAGCCAGGCAATTTATAAACTTGATCTCCACTATAAAAGCATCTAGACATTATTTCACATTTCTTTTAAACTAACGTTTAGTTTTCAACTAAATGTATAAACTTTCCTGTCTGTCTCTCTGACATATCCATTATTTGAATATGTTGGTAACCTGTTGTTTAAAGGCTTATATAAGTTATAATGCCCTCGAAGCCGGTGTTTGGAGGATATATTGGCACAGTTTGCCCGCCCTTGACTTCGTCTCAGGCCTAACAACAGCCGTGCCAATATATCTTCCAAACACCGACTTCTTGGGCATTATAACTTAAATAAGCCTTTGATTCAGGCAGGGTCAGGGAATAGGGGACACATCTGACTGTTGATAGTTTTCAGGTCCAAACAGCAGGTTCCATGGAAAAAAGCAGCATGATTGAGAGGTGGGAGGTGGATGGATACGGTTGAGAGGTGGGAGGTGGATGGATACTGTTGAGAGGTGGGAGGTGGATGGATACTGTTGAAAGGTGGGAGGTGGATAGATACTGTTGAGAGGTGGGAGGTGGATGGATACTGTTGAGAGGTGGGAGGTGGATGGATACTGTTGAGCGGTGGGAGGTGGATGGATACTGTTGAGAGGTGGGAGGTGGATGGATAATGTTGAGAGGTGGGAGGTGGATGGATACTGTTGAGAGGTGGGAGGTGGATGGATACTGTTGAGAGGTGGGAGGTGGATAGATACTGTTGAGAGGTGGGAGGTGGATGGATACTGTTGGGAGGTGGATAGATACTGTTGGGAGGTGGATAGATACTGTTGAGAGGTGGGAGGTGGATGGATACTGTTGAGAGGTGGGAGGTGGATGGATACTGTTGAGAGGTGGGAGGTGGATGGATAATGTTGAGAGGTGGGAGGTGGATGGATACTGTTGAGAGGTGGTAGGTGGATGGATACTGTTGAGAGGTGGGAGGTGGATAGATACTGTTGAGAGGTGGGAGGTGGATGGTTACTGTTGAGAGGTGGGAGGTGGATGGATACTGTTGAGAAGTGGTAGGTGGATAGATACTGTTGAGAGGTGGGAGGTGGATGGATACTGTTGAGAGGTGGGAGGTGGATGGATACTGTTGAGAGGTGGGAGGTGGATGGATACTGTTGAGAAGTGGTAGATGGATAGATACTGTTGAGAGGTGGGAGGTGGATGGATACTGCCAGGGAGGGATAGATAGAGCAATCTGATTGTAATGTGGTGGTGTGTATGTTGTAGCTGTACAGTGAGGGAGGCACGGGAAGGAAAAGGACACACACACACACTCCTCCCCCTAGACAACCATGGACACTCCGTCTGCAGGTGGGTGTGCTCTGTGTGTGTTCTGTGTGCTCTCAGTGTGTGTGTGTGTGTGTGTGTGTGTGTGTGTGTGTGTGTGTGTGTGTGTGTGAGAGAGAGAGAGAGTGTGCTACTCTCTTCCTGTTTCTGCTCTGTGCTCTGTTCCCTTCTCTCTGGAGCCGCCCCATACTGCAGCGGTGTTGCACAGGATACACACAGACACACACAGTGGTGAAGAACAGGACAGGCAGACAGGTCGGTAAACAGAGCAGCACCCCTACGCACACACACACACACACACACACACACACACACACACACACACACACACACACACACACACACACACACACACACACACACACACACACACACACACACACACACACACACACACACACACACACACACACACAGGCCAGAACACAGAAATAACCTCCCCCTGAGACTCTCAGACTAGAGACTACTTACTGCCTAGTGCCAATTTGCCCAGGGCCGGACTAATGAATTTGGGGCCCCGGGGCACCTACCTTCCTGCAATGCTATACATTTTGCCATAGGGCAGAGAGAAAAATGTGCTTCTCATCTCATGCTATTCTTCATTATTTGCCATGAGGATTAGATAATGTTTTTGCTGTTTTAAAGATAATTTCCTGCTATTCTACACATTTTGCCATGAGGCTAAGAGAAAATGCAGGAGCACATGAGTGCTTGAGTTTGCCTTAATTGGTGTGGGAGAAGAGAAAGAGAGAGACAGAGAGAGAGAGCTAGAGAGAGAGAGGGGGAGATGGAGAGAGGGAAGGGGGAGATAGGGTAGCGAGAGAAACTGGGATAGGGAGGGAGAGAGTGACAGGAATAGATGTAGAGTGAAAGGGGGTAAGGGTGGGAGCAGGGAGAGAGGGAAGTGTAGAGCGAGAGTAAAATATGAAATCTGTGAATAATAAGGCACATCTCTTGGATGGCATTCAACAGGGGAATGAGTGGGAAAGAGAGAGTGATGTGTGAGAACAAGAGAGAGAGAGGGAGAGAGAATTTAATGTGCGGGGGGTGAGGGTGGGGGAGAGGGAACGTGATCTGAATATAACCAACTGCATTCTGCCTGATTTCACATCCAGTAGGGTTCACTTTTCTCCCGGGAAACCCGGTATTTCCCTCCAAAACCCGGAAGTGCCATTGAAAAGCATTCAATACATTTAATGAGTCCTACATTAATGACATTTAATGAGCCCTGCATTAGACATTTAATGAGCCCCGCATTAATTTAATGAGCATTTAATTTAATGAGCCCTGAGCCCTATTAATGACATTTAATGAGCCCTGATTAGACATTTAATGAGCCCTACATTAACAACATTTAATGAGCCCTACATTAATGACATTTAATGAGCCCCGCATTAACAACATTTAATGAGCCCTACATTAATGACATTTAATGAGCCCCGCATTTACATTTAATGAGCCCTACATTAACAACATTTAATGAGCCCTACATTAACATTTAATGAGCATTTAATGAGCCCTACATTAACAACATTTAATGAGCCCTACATTAATGACATTTAATGAGCCCTGCATTAGACATTTAATGAGCCCTACATTAACAACATTTAATGAGCCCTTACATTTAACATTACATTTAATGAGCCCTGCATTAGACATTTAATGAGCCCATTAGACATTTAATGAGCATTAACAACATTTAATGAGCCCTACATTAATGACATTTAATGAGCCCTGCATTAGACATTTAATGAGCCCTACATTAACAACATTTAATGAGCCCTACATTAACAACATTTAATGAGCCCTACATTAACAACATTTAATGAGCCCTACATTAACAACATTTAATGAGCCCTACATTAACAACATTTAATGAGCCCTACATTAACGACATTTAATGAGCCCCGCATTAACAACATTTAATGAGCGCTACATTAACAACATTTAATGAGCCCTGCATTAGACATTTAATGAGCCCTACATTAACAACATTTAATGAGCCCTACATTAATGACATTTAATGACATTTTTAATGAGCGCTACATTAACAACATTTAATGAGCCCTGCATTAGACATTTAATGAGCCCCGCATTAACAACATTTAATGAGCCCGACATTAATGACATTTAATGAGCCCTGCATTAGACATTTAATGAGCCCTACATTAACAACATTTAATGAGCCCTACATTAATGACATTTAATGAGCCCTGCATTAGACATTTAATGAGCCCTACATTAACAACATTTAATGAGCCCTACATTAACGACATTTAATGAGCCCTGCATTAGACATTTAATGAGCCCTACATTAACAACATTTAATGAGCCCTACATTAACAACATTTAATGAGCCCTGCATTAACGACATTTAACGAGCCCCACATTAACAACATTTAATGGGCCCTACATTAACAACATTTAATGAGCCCTACATTAACGACATTTAATGAGCCCTACATTAACGACATTTAATGAGCCCTACATTAACGACATTTAATGATCCCTACATTAACGCCATTTAATGAGCCCTACATTAACAACATTTAATGAGCCCTACATTAACGCCATTTAATGAGCCCTACATTAACAACATTTAATGAGCCCTACATTAACAACATTTAATGAGCCCTACATTAACAACATTTAATGAGCCCAAGGCCAAAAATGCTCAAATGATTGTGCCGTTATCCAATATGATAAAGGCTACTGCACATTACGAACGACAGAAAAACATAAAAACCCAAAGATGTAGTTTAGCTGTATGCTCTCTTGGTTAAATAAATGAAACTAGCTCCAGTAGGCAACATTATTTGAGAGTGAACTGTATTACTGTACTGTATTGTATTATACTGTATGATATGGGCTGGAATTACGCACATCGTTCAAACCATGATAAAGCAGAGAGAGAACATGTCATTCTGGTGCAGCACATGCAGCCTACAAAGTTTCAAGTATAGGCTGATTTAATTTTGAAGTATAATAGGGACTATTTGTATAATTAGTAGGCTGACAAATATGTACCGTTCATAATATTTCCCCTAATGTTATTAGACTACCTCCTCTTTCTCTCTCTTATTGTTTCTTCATTTCTTCCCCGCTTTCAACAGTTAAATGAAATACGTTTTGTTGTCCTTATCTTCATCACAGAGGAGGCTGCTGAGGGGAGGAAGGCTCATAATAATGGCTGGAACGGTGTCAAAGGAATGGCATCAACAACATGGAAACCAAGTGCTTGATGTATTTGATACCATTCCACTCATTCCCCTCCAGCCGTTACCACGAGCCTGTCCTCCCCAATTAAGGTGCCACCAACCTCCTGTGCATCATCATTCTAATGACATCCTTGAATAATACAGGACTAGAATTAGGTGCAGGCTTTCACTTCTCTTCAGGAGGTTTGAAAGGCTATGGGTGGGTCTGAATAAATAACTGCTATGGCCCACTGCCATCGCGCGTTCGCTCTTCATTCAAACTACCTGTGAGTCTTATTGACTGCTGTATTTACATTCAGAAAAAAAGAGCTTGCGTCCCTCTTCGAATAGTCTATTGGTATAAGAAATGCTCAAAAAAAAATTGGTCCAGCAAGCTATTCTAGTCTAGCTTTTCCTGCATGGGACTCCAAGAGCTAAGGAGCAGTACAGGGACAGCAGCACCTTTTACGGCTGCTGTCCCTGTACAGGGACCAAATCAGCGGAAATTTCAGACTTTATTAGAGTTCCAACTAATAGTACTCGATACAACTCAAACTTTCATTAAAACACACATGCAGGGTACTCAATTAAAGCTACACTCGTTGTGAATCTAGCCAACATGTCAGATTTGTAAAATGCTTTTCGGCAAAAGCATGAGAAGCTATTATCTGATAGCATGCAACCCCCAAAATACCCAAAGGGGACGTAAACAGAAATAATTAGCGTAACCGTCGCTACACAAAACGCAGAAATAAATTATAAAAGATTCACTACCTTTGACGAGCTTCTTTGTTGGCACTCCTATATGTCCCATAAACATCACAATTGGGTCTTTTTTTCGATTAAATCCGTCCATGTATACCCAAAATGTCCATTTATGAAGCCCGTCTGATCCAGGAAAAAGCACATTTTCAAAGCGTTTTTTAAAATTAAAAAAGTTGCCTATAAACTTTGACAAAACACTTCAAACTACCTTTGTAAACCAACTTTAGGTATTAATAAACGTTAATAATCTATCAAATTGATCACGGGGCGATCTGTATTCGATAGCAGCAAGTCTTGAAATCATTGTCCATATTCTCCCTTTCATAACTTCCTTCGGTGGACCCCAAGACAGGAAGTGCCTATTCCTCATCCCACCAAGGATAAACTACAACTGAATTGCCAGTACTGGCGACATCGTGTGGAAGCTGTAGGCATTGTAAACGGGGCTCTATCTATTTTCCCTAACCATAGACAATACAGAGACTGGCGGATGGATATTTTTTGTGTGTTTTTGGTGAACAGTTTTCCTTGGGATTTTGCCTCCTAAACACGTTCTGTTATTGCCACTGACATGATTTAACCAGTTTTAGAGACTTCAGAGTGTTTTCTATCCACACATACTAATCATATGCATTTACTATATTCCTTGCATGAGTAGCAGGACGTTGAAATTTTGCGCAATTTTTAACAAAAAGCTGCGAAAATTCGCTGCCTCCCTAACGAGGCCAGAGGAGCACAGGTGCTTGGGTATTGTGCAAGAGACCGGGGCTATAAGCTAGAACCTTATTATGCCTAACCCATCACTAATTAGCTAAATATAAGACTAATATTACATTGAATGTACTACCTGAAAGAGGTAGGCTAGGACATCTATACATGGTACAGTATATTAATCTAGAACAGGATTGTCTATTTCGGAGGCAATTTGAATGGAGTTGATGGAGAGGGAGAAAGACTGTGTGTACTGATGTAAAGCAACGATATTCGAGTGATAGGCTGTTTTAAAACTCTGCAGCTGCAATTTAAAAAAAATTGAATCTTTACAATTAAAAAACAAGGAGACCCCCGATGGGGATGGGTAAATTATAGCATTCGGTCTTTGTATTAGGGTAAATATAGGCCTGCCTGTCACTAGACAAAAAGTTACCATGATGCGATAGATGACAGGTCTACATGCATTGTGAAATGTGCTCCATACTGAGATGGGCTGTCTGTCCCCACACTGAGTGTTGGATGATTCATCATGCGGAGGCCGTAGAGAAGCCACATTTAGCCACTGCTTATAATTTAACAGTTCCATTTCACGCCATGCTGTTCGTATAAATAATTGATTATAATTTACCCGTTTCTCGTAGTTATTTATCCCTGGAAAAGGGAGTGGTTTTGTGCCGTAAATCCCGGTAAATCTCGGTAACATGGTTCCCGCCATTCAAACCTACTCTCCAGTGATTGGTGAGAAATTAATGTATGCATGTATGCCTTTGCCTATGCGAGATTGCAGTACAGATGTAGCATCTTAATTTGATCACTCTTTTGTTGCTGAGAATTTTCCTGCCCACCTGGGAATGCCAACCTGTACAATATTCAAAGTTTAAAAAGGATTCTAAAGTTTGTCATTTTTACTTTAAAATATCCGACTTGATTTGCCCTACCGAAAAAAGTGAATCAACCCCTAAAAGAAAAATGTCCATGAATTATAATTTCCTGTTGCTGTAGGATTATTTTCCTGCTCTAGTAAACTGGCTCAAATTAAGATCCTACAGCTGTACACGTGATACATGTTTAAAGACATGCCACATTACAGACACAGAACATACAAAGCACCGCTTGACATTTCTCTGGAGGCAGGAAACCTGTATCGCTGAGTCACTTCCTCCTAACTGGACGGGCGGTAAGGATGCCTTCTCCCTCTCAGACTCAGATTCTATGGAAAAGACAGACAACCAGACATTCCATATGAGGACTGTAGGTGTGTACTCCCGTATGCACAATATCTACAGTATGTGGCTGTATATTCCAGCATGTGCATTTATAGATTTTCCCATTTTCCATGACCATGCACGGGGTGCTGAGCCAGCTTCTTCTAGGCATCTGTGTTTATGCTTGACGATGTGTGTGACGATTAATCATGTCTAGTGTGTGTGTGTGTGTTGGGGGAGGGGAGGGTGATATAGAGGAAGGAGGAAAGGAGAGAGAAGATGTCTGGGTGTTCACCTCACCCCCCTCCTTTCCCTCCCTCACCATTCCCTTCTTCCATCCCCCTCTTTTCCCTCCCTCACCATTCCCTTCTTCCATCCCCCTCCCCTCCCTTCCCTCCCTCACCATTCCCTTCTTCCATCCCCCTCCCCTCCCTTCCCTCCCTCACCATTCCCTTCTTCCATACCCCTCCCTCCCCTCCCTCCCCTCCCTCACCATCCCCTTCTTCCATACCCCTCCCCTCCCTTCCCTCCCTCACCATCCCCTTCTTCCATACCCCTCCCCTCCCTTCCCTCCCTCACCATTCCCTTCTTCCATACCCCTCCCTCCCTTCCCTCCCTCACCATTTCCTTCTTCCATTCCCCTCCCTTCCCTCCCTCACCATTCCCTTCTTCCATACCCCTCCCCTCCCTTCCCTCCCTCACCATCCCCTTCTTCCATCCCCCTCCCCTCCCTTCCCTCCCTCACCATTCCCTTCTTCCATCCCCCTCCCTCCCTTCCCTCCCTCACCATTCCCTTCTTCCATCCCCCCCCTCCCTTCCCTCCCTCACCATTCCCTTCTTCCATACCCCTCCCCTCCCTTCCCTCCCTCACCATTCCCTTCTTCCA